>NC_041381.1:36467739-36468771 GCF_002162155.2 Triticum dicoccoides | reverse complement strand
GGCCGTGCAGGACAGGGGCAGCGGCGCGGCGGCCGCGCAGGACAGGGGCGCGGGACGGGAGGGGCTGTGCTCACAGGGGGCGGCGTCGACGGCGAAGGCGAGCAGCCTGACGGCGTCGGTGGTGGCGGCGACGGCGAAGGCGAGTAGCCTGACGGCGTCGGTGGCAGCGGCGACGGCAAGGTGGAGTAGGGGCGTCGGGCGGCGACAACGACAAGGAGGAGCAGGGGGCGTCGGGGGAGAAGTGGGTGATTTGGTCGAAAACTGCTAAGTGCTGCTTATATAGCAGAGCCTTTGGTCCTGGTTGGTGGCACCAACCGGGACTAATGCACCCTTTAGTCCCGGTTCGTGCGACCAACCGGGACCAAAGGCCTCTTTTCAGGAGCCCAAAGGGCGGGAAGCGGTGGCCTTCGGTCCTGGTTGGTGCCACGAACCGGGACTAAAGGGGGGGCATTGGTCCCGGTTGTGCCACGAACCTGTACCAATGCCCCCCCCCCCTTAAGTCCCGATTGGCGCCACCAACCGGGACCAAAGGCCCCTGTGCTGCCCGCAGCGTGGCGAAAGTTTAGTCCCACCTCGCTGGTTGAGAGGGCTCGAGAGTGGTTTATAAGCGCTGTTGCGCCCACCCTCTCAAGCTCCTCTCAACTGCAAGCTTTCGGGCCTAATCTCACACTATGCTGCGGCGGGCCTATTGGGCCATCTGCGGGCCTGAATCCTGGCCCAGGTTGGGTTTCTAGTCGTATTCAGGCCGTGGTGGCCCAATAGGTGGCAGTTTTTTTTATTTTTTTCCAGTTTTTTTTTGTTTTTGCATTACTTATTTTCTTTTGTTTTTTGCTTTATTTTTTAATTCTTTTTGCTTTTAGTTTTAGAACTATTATAAACTTTCTGTTAGTGCCATTAGTTTTCAAATTTGAAAACACTTTTTTTGTTTTCTTTCTTGCTTTATTTATTTTATTTTGATTCTACTTACAACAAAATACTTATTGTTGCTATTTTTATTTTTTTCCAGTTTTTTTGTTTTGTTTTCTTCATTAT
>NC_041381.1:36378336-36467424 GCF_002162155.2 Triticum dicoccoides | reverse complement strand
CTTATTGTTGCTATTTTTATTTTTTTCCTGTTATTTTTGTTTTGTTTTTTGCATTATTTATTTTCTTTTGTTTTTTGCTCTATTTTTTAATTCTTTTTTCTTTTAGTTTTAGAAAAAGTATAAACTTTCTGTTAGTGCCATTAGTTTTCAAATGAACTCTGAAAAAGTTGAAAGTTGGCATGGTATCATAAATTCACCCACATAGCATGTGCATGTACAAAACGGACAATGGTATCATACTCGTCTGTTACAAAGTTGGCATGGTATCATCATAATAGTTGCGGGAGAAAGTCTTCACTTTTTGTTCACTTGTGTCATTTGCTTATTGCGCCGTAACCATGGATAATCTTCATCGTTTATCAGGATGCTGGTGTCAGCCTTGACTTTGAAGGGAGGAATTTCATGAAACTTTTCACAATCTTCAGACATGTCTGTCTTGCCCTCCACTCCCACGATGTCCCTTTTTCCTGAAAGAACTATGTGGCCCTTTGGCTCATCATATGATGTATTCGCTTCCTTATCTTTTCATTTTCTCGGTCTAGTAGACATGTCCTTCACATATATAACATGTGCCACATCATTGGCTAGGACGAACGGTTCGTCAGTGTACCCAAGATTTTTTAGATCCACTGTTGTCATTCCGTATTGTGGGTCTACATGTACCCCGCCTCCTGACAGATTGACCCATTTGAACTTAAACAAAGGGACCTTAAAATCATGTCTATAGTCAAGTTCCCATATGTCCACTATTTAACCATAATATGTGTCCTTTCCCCTCTCAGTTGTTGCGTGAAAGCAGACACCGTTGTTTTGGTTGGTGCTCTTTTGATCTTGGTCAATCGTGTAAAATGTATTCCCATTTATCTTGTATCCTTTCCAAATCGTAACAGTCAAAGATGATCCCCTGGACAACAAATACAGCTCATCACAAACAGTGTTGTCACCTCTGAGACGTGTTCCCAACCAACTGCTGAAAGTCCTGATGTGTTCACATGTAATCCAGTCGTCGCACTGCTCCGGGTGTTTGGAGCGCAGACTGTTCTTGTATTCATCGACATACGGGGTCACCAAGGTAGAGTTCTGTAGAATTGTGTAGTGTGCTTGAGACCAAGAATATCCGTCCCTGCATATTATTGAGTCCCTTCCAAGCGTGCCTTTTCCAGTCAGTCTCCCCTCATACCGCGATTTAGGGATACCTATCTTCTTAAGGCCAGGAATGAAGTCAACACAAAACCCGATGACATCCTCTGTTTGATGGCCCATGGAGATGCTTCCTTCTGGCCTAGCGCGGTTACAGACATATTTCTTTAGGACTCCCATGAACCTCTCAAATGGGTACATATTGTGTAGAAATATGGGGCCCAGAATGACAATCTCGTCAACTAGATGAACTAGGACGTGCGTCATGATATTGAAGAAGGATGGTGGGAACACCAGCTCGAACTGACAAGACATTACACCACATCACTCCTTAGCCTTGGTATGATTTCTGGATCGATCACCTTCTGAGAGATTGCATTGAGCAATGCACATAGCTTCACAATGGCTAATCGGACGTTTTCCGGTAGAAGCCCCCTCAATGCAACCGGAAGCAGTTGCGTCATAATCACGTGGCAGTCATGAGACTTTAGGTTCTGAAACTTTTTCTCTGCCATGTTTATTATTCCATTTATATTCGACGAGAAGCTAGTCGGGACCTTCATACTAAGCAGGCATTCAAATAAAATTTCCTTCTCTTGTTTGGTAAGAGCATAGCTGGCAGGACCTTCATACTGCTTTGGAGGCATGCCGTATTTTTCGTGCAAACGTTGCAGGTCCTCCCGTGCCTCAGTTGTATCTTTTGTCTTTCCATACACGCCCAAGAAGCCTAGCAGGTTCACGCAAAGGTTCTTCGTCACATGCATCACGTCAATTGAAGAGCGGACCTCTAGGTATTTCCAGTAGGGTATGTCCCAAAATATAGATTTCTTCTTCCACATGGGTGTGTGTCCCTCAGCGTCATACGGAACAGCTAGTGCGCCGGGACCCTATCCAAAGATTACGTGTAAATCATTGACCATAGAAAGTACGTCATCACCGGTACGCATGGTGGGCTTCTTCTGGTGATCTGCCTCGCCTTTGAAATGCTTGCCTTTCTTTCGACATTGATGGTTGGTCGGAAGAAATCGACGATGGCCCAGGTAAACATTCTTCCTGCAGCTTCCTAGGTATATACTATCGGTGTCAACTAAACAGTGCGTGCATGCGTGGTATCCCTTGTTTGTCTGTCCTGAAAGGTTACTAAGAGCGGGCCAATGGTTGATGGTCACGAACAGCAACGCCTTTAGGTCAAATTCCTCCTGTTTGTGCTCATCCCATGTACGTACACCGTTTCCATTCCACAGCTGTAAAAGTTCTTCAACTAATGGCCTTAGGTACACATCAATGTCGTTGCCGGGTTTCTTAGGGCCTTGGATGAGAACTGGCATCATAATGAACTTCCACTTCATGCACATCCAAGGAGGAAGGTTATACATACATAGAGTCATGGGCCAGGTGTTGTGATTGCTGCTGTGCTCCCCGAAAGGATTAATGCCATCCGCGCTTAAAGCAAACCATACGTTCCTTGGGTCACATGCAAACTCATCCCAGTACTTTCTCTCGATTTTTCTCCACTGCGACCCGTCAGCGGGTGCTCTCAACTTCCCTTCTTTCTTACGGTCCTCACTGTGCCATTGTATCAACTTGGCATGCTCTCCGTTTCTGAACAGACGTTTCAGCCGTGGTATTATAGGAGCATACCACATCACCTTCGCAGGAACCCTCTTCCTGGGGGGCTCGCCGTCAACATCACCAGGGTCATCTCGTCTGATCTTATACCGTAATGCACCGCATACCGGGCATGCGTTCAGATCCTTGTACGCACCGCGGTAGAGGATGCAGTCATTAGGGCATGCATGTATCTTCTGCACCTCCAATCCTAGAGGGCATACGGCCTTCTTTGCTACGTATATACTGTCGGGCAATTCATTATCCTTTGGAAGCTTCTTCTTCAATATTTTCAGTAGCTTCTCAAATCCTTTGTCAGGCACATCATTCTCTGCCTTCCACTGCAGCAATTCTAGTACGGTACCAAGCTTTGTGTTGCCATCTTCGCAATTGGGGTACAACCCTTTTTTCTGGTCCTCTAACATGCGATCGAACTTCAGCTTCTCCTTTTGACTTTCGCATTGCGTCCTTGCATCGACAATGACCCGGTGGAGATCATCATCATCGGGCACATCGTCTGGTTCCTCTTGATCTTCAGCAGCTTCGCCCGTTGCAGCATCATCGTGCACATCGTATGGTTCCTCTTGATCTTCAGTAGCATCACCGTATTCAGGGGGCACATAGTTTTCATTGTACTCTTCTTCTTCACCGTCTTCCATCATAACCCCTATTTCTCCGTGCCTCGTCCAAATATTATAGTGTGGCATGAAACCCTTGTAAAGCAGGTGGGTGTGAAGGATTTTCTGGTTAGAGTAAGACTTCGTATTCCCAGATATAGGACATGGACAACACATAAAACCATTCTTCTTGTTTGCTTCAGCCACTTCAAGAAAATCATGCATGCCCTTAATGTACTCAGAGGTGTGTCTTGAACCGTACATCCATTATCGGTTCATCTGTGTGCATTATATATAATTAAGTGTGTTAAAAAATCATTACAAAACATCATGAATAGATAATTAAGTGACCAAATTAATAGAAGTTCATCATCACTTTAAAACCAAAGTACATACATAGTTCTCATCTAACAACATAAAGCTCTGCAGAGCATCTAAATTAATAAAAACATACATTGAAACTATGTAAAACATTTCAATGCAAAAACAAATGCGATCATAATCGCAACCAAGGTAATAGCTGATCCAACGGCATAATGATACCAAGCCTCGGTATGAATGGCATATTTTCTAATCTTTCTAATCTTCAAGTGCATTGCATCCATCTTGATCCTGTGAACATCGACGACATCTGCAACATGCAACTCCAATATCATGTTCTCCTCCTAAATTTTTCTTATTTTTTCCTTCAAAAAATTGTTTTCTTCTTCAACTAAATTTAACCTCTCGACAATAGGGCCGGTTGGAATTTTCGGTTCAACAACCTCCTAGATAAATAAAATATATGTCACGTTGGTCGGCATAATTTTCATAAACAATAAATGAACCAATACTTATGAAAAGATAATATATACCACATCTGAATCATAGACAGGACGAGGGCCGATGGGGGCGGATACCAAAACCATCGCACTATATAAGATGCAATAATAAAAGTAAGAAATTAATACAAGTATCTATCTAAACATACAAGTAAGAATATTTTTCCTTTCAGAAAGAACATAAGAACAAGAGTCTCACCACGGTGGTGCCGGCGATAAGATCGGCGCGGGTGATCGACGGTGGTGAAGACGGGGACGGAGCGTGACGGACCATTAAACCTAGACAATATTGAGGAAAATGGAGCTTGGATGTCGAGCTTGGAAAGGAGAAAGCTTAAGTAGTGTGGCTCGAGCATTCCATCGAACACCTTGTGTGCATAGGAGGTGAGCTAGAGCACCACCAAGCCCTCTCCCCCTCGGCTGCCAGAAAAAACAAAGCAATGTGCTCTGCTCTTACGCAAGGGGGTATATATAGGCACCTCATTGGTCCCGGTCGGTGGCATGAACCGGGACTAAAGGGCAGCCTTTGGTCCCGGTTCATGCCACCAACCGGGACCAATAGTGGTGGGCCCGGAGCGAGGCCCATTGGTCCCGGTTCGTCCCACCAACCGGGACCAAAATGTCCAGACGAACCAGGACCAATGGCCCATGTGGCACGGCCGGCCCCCGGGGCTCACGAACCGGGTCCAATGCCACCATTGGTCCCGGTTCTGGACTGAACCGGGACTAATGGGCTGACCCGGCCCGGACCATTGCCACCTTTTCTACTAGTGTATTAGAACATTTAAGTAATAACAATCTAATGATCAAAGGAATAACAGCCAACCATCTATTTGGAAAAGAGCAAAGCCACCATACATTTGATTCGTACAATACACAGTATTATACGTAAACTCATTTTTGGGTAAACTAAAAGGCATGTGATCGAGAAGGCGAATGAAGGGAAGAATCATACTTTGACGAGGAGCTCCCATGAATATCCGCTGGCTTCCTCTTCGAAGCTCCCATCATACCTGAAGGTATAGTTCCCGTCAAGGAGTACTATTTCCCATGGCGTCGAGGTCGTTGTGCTTCCTGCCGGGCGGATGCACTTCTGGGTATTGTATTGAGGTGTAGGCGACAAGCTGCTAGTCCAGGGTGGCACTACATTATGGTCAACGAATAATGTCTTGAAGTGATTCATCCAGGCGTTGGCGAACAGTTACATGATGTCGTCGATGGGCACGGGGCACCACTGACCTGGACAACGATGGCATGTGTGACTTGAAACTGAAGAAGGCCCCACATTTGTTCGCCTTGTCAGCCTGGAAAAAGAGACAATAAATTAGTGATGAAGCAATTAAAGAACGCCATGAATGTTTGCTTTTTTTGAAATGGCAAAAGCAGAAACCAAGTAAAAACTATAAATTAGTATTTGATCATAAAATTCCATAAAAATATCAACACAATTTGGGCTTCATGGTTCAGAGTTACCTAACATCAAGTGTAGAAAAAATATACTATGGCCGAACATTATTTCATATAATAAGTTAGAGGAGTCCTGAGTGTTTGTTACCAAAGGTGATCTCCAAGACCTATGGCAACAGAAAAAAAGAGGATGTAGGACACTCGCATAGGGTTAAAAATAGTTATTTACACTGGGAGGAAATATGTGAACATTGAACAACATAACATACCTTTCCAAGTATCATACATGTTGCTAATTATGTAGTTGATATATATATATAGGTTTAAGTTGCAGTCTTCATTTCAAATCTAATTTTACTACCAGTATAGTGTGACATGTAAAAAAATCTATCACGACCAAGTGCAGAATCAAGTGTCTAGTGAGAGTCACCAACCTTTAAAAAACCAGTTTCCAAGGTGAGTCATCAATAGGTGAGTTCTGAGCTCCTGCAAGCACATCAAAATTGCCCTTTTTTCATGCAAGCAGGTCTGACCATTGCCCCAATCACTAATGTAGTGCCTGAATCACCAGATAGTTGGTCTAGTCATGCAACAGGATTTTGCTAACACAGAGTATTTGAAATAAAAATATAAAAGGGATGAGAAAAGAAGGAGGTTGCATGATCAATAAAGCATATCTCCAAACTGCACATAGAGCTGGATGAGCAGTAGGCTTGAAGTATATAAAAAAAACTCATGAGAAACTTGTTCAGTTTCTATCAAAGACTAAAATACTTGCTTAATTTCTCATTTGTACAAGCATGATTAGTTCTGAAGTGCACATGGAAAATCTGAATTGGATGCAAGCATGCAGCCAAGAAAAAGCAAAAAGAACAAGTTATGAGCGTACATCAGTCTACACTTTGGCTGTAGTAAATGGCACATGCACTTGTCATGAAAGAGGTCACTTCTCTCTATCTAAACCAACTCAAAGAATATCAAACAAGACCGATATAGATCTTCACATCTTTGCAACTATGTCCACTTAAATTTCCCCCCAAAAAATGAATTCAGCTATTGCACTTAAATTTCCCCCCGAAAAATGAATTCATGCTGATGGAGCCATACAGTTATTAATGTGTGAAAACTGTGATCGGGCAGAAGAGTCCCCTGTACTTGAAATTCAGCTGCCATTTACCAGGATTCAGTGTATATATGTGCTCATTTACAAAGTCCAGTTCATCATACCAACTTAAAAAATGCAGCCCACCAACCACATGTGGCACCAAGAAGGACCTCAGGGTCGGTACCTCGAGTAAGAAACTGCAAATGAACGAAGATGTGTCATGCACAAATCAAGGGAATCATGCAGAATCAGCCGTCAGTCAGGTTAACAGAACTGGGAACAGGACCTTGTGTGTAATTCTTGAGAGGAACCCTAAAGGCACGGCTGAGACCTGAGGTCGTCGATCTTGGAAGCCATGGTCCTGCGGTCCATGAGCAAGTTCTTCCTGTCAGTGAAGCCCCTGTCCATGTCGTCGCTAATGCCTGCACCCTTCATAATCAAGGGTGTACCCGATATTAACTTCAACTTCACTCTTTCAGAGCAAGTGCTATATATACATTATAAAAGCTAGTGTATTATTTTAATAGGTTCCACAAATTTATTTTGAATCAAGTGCATATGCATCATAGAAAGCTGATGCATTACATTGTTAAATGATGGTGAAACAGGGTCCAACGTATACTGTCAAGTGTGTATGCTGAAATCACACATCCAGCCACAAAATATATGCTGACCACACGCGGTCCGACACATGAATGAATCTCCGCGAATGAGACATGTTCTAGCGGGTGATGGCAATCCAAGATGAACAAGTTAACCCTAAAATCAAATTCTTTGCCCAAACAATCAATTTGACAAATCCAGCGATGGTAGAAGAAGGGGAGGGTCGAGCATCTTACTTGCGGATGTTGGTCTCGATAACCTGGCATACGAAGAGGGAGATCATGGACGTCTTGCCGGCCCCCGATTGGGCCTGGGCGATGACGCCGCGGAAGGTGATGATTGGGATGACAGCGTGCTGCTGGATGGATACGGCCTTGACGACGGCCGCATCTGGAGGGGAGGTGACGGCGCACTGCTGGATGGATACGCCCTCGACGACGGCCGGATCTCGAGGGGCGGTGATGGCGCGTGTGGAGGCCACGCACGTCACGGTGCTGGTGGAGACTGGCGGGAGGCGGCGTCATAGGAGTGGTGGCGCAGGGCGGCAGCGAAGGGCTGCACGATGGCAGCAGCGGCGTGCTTCACGTCGACCTAGCAAATAGATCTCAGCGTGTGCGAGATGGCATTTTACCTGGATTCATAGCCTTACCATACCTGGTGGTAATTTAAATTTATTATCATATTCGATATTTCCCGAGTTATGGCCTTACCATATCTGGATTGATAGCCTTTGGGGTAATTTAAATTTATTACCATATAATTATCATATTCAAAATTTCCTGAGTTATGGCCTTACCATACCTGGATTGATTTATTACTATACGTGGATTAATTGTGATTGATTACGATAAATACGTTGGGTATTGCCGGCCAGACGACAAAATAGAAAAACCAGGGGGAGGGGGTGGTGGGAGAAGAGACAAAAACAACCAGCGATGGGAGGGGGTGGGGGGAGGAGAGAGGAAAAAAACCAGCGATGAGAGAGGGTGGTGGGAGGGTAGACTAAATAAAACCAACGAAAAATAACCGGCGGATAGCACACACTGTGTTAGATAATCTTGTTAAAGATGGTTAATTAGTGTTAGCTAGGTTTCTTAGCGATCAGGTGTAGAAGTACTACGTACTGGTTGGTCTAGTTTCTGTAGTACGTGTAGGGCTCGAAGTAGTAGTCTAGTTAGGATTGGTTAGCCGTGTCCTGGTAGTATATTGTCTACGTGAGTCAAGGTGTAATACAAGTCCGTTTGGGACTCGTACGTGTGGCCGTGTGCGTTGGGCTGTGTATATATACATATGCCCTGCGTGAGTTGAACCGTGGGAATACTGATAGAAAACAGTAAGAAATAAAGAAAAAAGAACAAGACATGACAGGTGCCTTTTTGCTAAAAGTTTTTGAGGGTGTGTGTTCATCTACTTTGATGTGATCGATCCTGTGGACAAGTTTCAACAATTGGTATCAGAGCAAGGTTCGGGAGTTGAAGCCGCTCTTGCCCCGGGGTGGCGATGTACTAGCGCCTTGGGGCAGGCAATGAAGTTGTTGGGTGGTGCAGCGACACGGGGGATCAAGAGATCATCGTTCGGCGGAGCGACAAGGAGGGAGGCAGCAGGCTGTAGTCGGGAAGACGGTAGAAGGAGATCGTTGATGGGAGAGGTGGTGCCGAGGTGCGGCGCTGGAGCTCATCAAGATCATCATCCAGGGGAGTCAAGGAGTCGTGCGAGTTTGCACGATCAGTCGTCGTTGCGTCTGTGAGTCGTAATCGTGTCCAAGTGCTCGTCTTGGTGATGATTCATTGGAGTGGAAGTGGTGTGCACGGTGTTCCGTGGGTCATGTCCACGTCCTCGTGGAGCATTCTGGTTGCGGCCAGTGTGGATTCGGTGTGATGCCGAAGGCGGGCGATGGTAGGCAAAGCCATCATAAAGCGAGGTGTGTGAGCAGTGGAGACTGGATCTACTGCAAGCAAGTACAAGAAGTATGGTGCAGACCGAGTGCAAGGCGGCGGCTGAGCAATGGCGGTGGCACAACATGGCAGCAAAGGAGATGTGTTGCATGTTTCCAGGCGGGTCATACTTAGTGTACGGATATGACAGTTGAAGATCAAACTCGTCATACAGTGGGACAGTGACCAGTTAAGTTGTACAACGTGAAGGCTGATGATGTGTCAAGTCTTCCATGTTGCACGCGTAGATGTGACCGTGTGGGATGATAGTCCAGATCATGCATCGGAGTTTGGATCGACAAGTCGCGGATCTACGATGAATCACGATCGGACAAGCATAGAAGACAAAGAGTCAAGATTAGGGGGAGATTGTTAGATAATCTTGTTAAAGATGGTTAATTATGGTTAGCTAAGTTGATTAGCGATCAGGTGTAGAAGTACTACGTACTGGTTGGTCTAGTT
This sequence comes from Triticum dicoccoides, assembly GCF_002162155.2. NCBI lineage: Eukaryota > Viridiplantae > Streptophyta > Magnoliopsida > Poales > Poaceae > Triticum > Triticum dicoccoides. Next base: position 36,457,727 of record NC_041381.1, on the reverse strand, counting down.
TCTGTAGTACGTGTAGGGCTCGAAGTAGTAGTCTAGTTAGGATTGGTTAGCCGTGTCCTGGTGGTATATTGTCTACGTGAGTCAAGGTGTAATACAAGTCCGTTTGGGACTCGTACGTGTGGCCTTGTGCGTTGGGCTGTGTATATATATATATGCGTTGCGTGAGTTGAACCGTGGGAATACTGATACACTGGTGTGGTGCACCATGACAGTACGAGTAAAACCATGGGATATGGGCAAGTAAAGTGATTCTGAGTTTCTGAAGATGCAGTGTGTATTCCGGGTAGTAAAACAAATGTGCCCTTCTTGTCTACTAGACAGACCGGACAGTGGTTGATCCAAGAATTAAACTTAGACATGACAAAGTATTTAAGGTAAAAAAAACTTACGATAAAAATGCAAATTTGCAAAAAGAGAACCGATAAAATTCAATAAGGTCCGGCTCCAAAAACTAGGGGTTCGGCTAGGTTGTATAGACCTAATCATGTAAGCGCACCCATATTGTAGCAAAATTTCCGATGAGAAGACGAGCTTGACAACGAGAAAGAAGTTTTAAGGGTGGGCATAGGGGAGAAAAGCGCCTAGGGACATTATAGTTTTGTTTCTAAACAAGTCGTGCCCATTTTTATAACTAACATGAAGCCCAAACTGTGACATGATAAGGTTGAATACAAATTGTCGTTGTGGACGCCCTATCTTGCTGCACCGTGATCTCCATAGGTGCCATTGTCGTTGTGGTCGTCCTGGTCCCTCTAGAGGCTGTAGGACAACGGATAGCCTCGGCAGCCTTGTCCGGCGATTGCCTATCACGGAGGAGCCGCTCTGCCTCCTGCCGGGCCGTGCGGAGTGCCACCAAGACCACTGCCGACGTGGCCTTCGAAGCCCTGGCGGCAGACTTGCCACGACCGGCCTTGGTGGAGAAGTCGCTAAGCGAGCACTCCTCGCCAATCTTGGCGAGCTTGCCATCAAGGCGGCGGAGAGGCCTGGCGGCCGTCTCCGCGGTGGTCACGGAGCGGTCGACAATGAAAAATAGCAGGAACAATGGCTGTAAACCAAACAGAAACAACATGCCAAATTTTTGGTTATGCCAAAAGTTGAGGCTGGGACGAAACACACCCGTAGAGCTATAGAACAACCCTGGGTTTAACTCTGATCTCAACATGAAGAATCCTGTTTCTCTGGTTGGTAGGTAGTCCACCTTTTTATAAGGCACAATGCACTCGTGATCCCGGCCATACTTACAGATCACGCATCCACTCGTGATCACCGCCAATTTACAAGTATGATACAAATGCACGATAGGAAAAAAAAAGAAGATACAAATGCGCTGGTGGTTTTTGGGCAGTAGCACCGACTAGATCAATCGATGACATCGTCACTGGGTTTTCCGGGCATCAACAACCAGTGCAACATCGCCATAGTGCAGTAACGAATCGATCTCACCAAAAAAAAGGTCAGGTCACCGCTCAGGCATGCAGGTGGACACGGTCCGGGCTGGTCCGGGCCTTGACCGAGCCGTCAGTTGGACCGGCCGCCGGCGGACCGAGCCGGACCAGACCGACCAACCTCGCAGTCCTGTTTGTGCTGGAATTTTTGTCTATTTGGGTCTAGCCTAATAGCAGTTTCAGAAATTCCTAAGAAATCCTAAAGGCCCACGCAACCCATTCGTGCAAGGCAAGAGGTGGAACTAAAGTTTAGTCCCACATTGCTAGATTAGAGGGAGCTGGACCTCTTTATAAGGGATGTTCTTTCCTCACTTGTATGATCATGAGAACAAGAGGGACATCCACGCGCGCTCCTCCTCCGCCGCCCGCCTCGCCACGACGCGAGTTGCGGGAATGAGCCGAGCCGATGCCTAAATTTTTGCCATGCACTATGGGTATACGAAAGGTCACTCGATAGCTGAAAAGTTTTTGCTGTAGTGGATATTGAATACGAACACTGCACCCTTCAGCTGCTGCCTGTTCGTTTCGTCTCCCTCGTTCCCTTCAACTACCGACGCAGCCTCTCGCCTCCTTCTCTTGCGCCTACAAATGGGAGGCCGCTCCTCTCAGATAGACGCACCACAACTCATTCTTCCTCTCTCCACCGGTTCCTGAACACTGCACTGCTGCTACGATCTTCCTCATCCCGGCTTGCGGCGTGCACCGCAGGTCGGGACAGTAGGCGTCCGAAACCGCACCTCTTGGAGTCTTGTACGGGGGAAGGGTGATAAGGTTTTTGGGGAGCGATCTGCGCGACTACTGACTTCTTCGTCACAGATGCCCAGGACTCCGACGACTACTTCCCCGACGACGACTACTTCCCCGACGTCGACAACCTCCTCGACGACATGGCTACCGAGGACACCGATCCCAAGTCCAGTGCTATTGTTGCTGCTACTGTCCCGTACGTGCTCATGTTTTTCCTGTTAGAGGTTCTGCTACCGTTCCTTGTTCTAGTATTTGCCCTACACATGATAGGTTCTACTTCGTATATGTAACTAGGTCTACTGTCTACTCTAGAGATGTTCAGTTGTAGTTTATATTTGCAGATGTTATTTACCTTCTCTTTGTCAGCTCGCATAACTTGCTTTATCTCTGCTATATTAGTCATGTTTTATCTAGTATTTCTGTTAATAAAATCATATGGTAAATTGCTCATATTTCCAACAGTTTGCAGGAACCGGACCGGCGGCGACGAAGCCCGAGCCGGACCGAGAGGACCGAGAGGACCGGCCATAGAGAGGTCACGGTGACCATGGCGTCGGCAACGATGGTAAGAGACGGATGTGGTGACCATGGCGTCGGCAACGATGGTAAGAGGTCACGGTGACCACGGCTTCTGCGCGGCGACCATGGACGCCGGAAGGCACGGGAGCAAGCCGTCGCGGCCACGAACAGCACACCGGCGGCAGCAGCAACGCGCGCGTCGGAGTCCTCTAGCGTGTGGCCGGCGAAGTGCTGGTGCACTCACAGCAACGCACGCGCACGCGCTAGAGTCCTCCGGGAGAAAGCCAACGACGTGGGCTACAAATTCGGGCGTTTTTGTTGTTCTTTCTTAGCATTTTCTTAGCCGCATGCAAATAAGGTAGCACGTGCATGAGCGCACAAATTCGGGCGTGCTAGTCCTCCGTGATTAGTGGATCAGTCCTAACGTGGAGCAGATTCCTAGTCGTGGGCGTAGTGGATGCAGAAGCCGGACCATTAATTCCATTAATGAAAGGAAAGGGAAACGGCCGTATAAGATCGATCCTGTCTTTGACGTTCTTTCTGTTCAGCTACGCTGAATGAATGGAAAGGGAAACGGCAGTGAAACTCCATCCTTTTTACGCTAATATTATGTTGAATGAAAGGAGAGAGACGCCCGCCATTGTCGTGCGCCGCCATCGTCGAACTGCCTCATCGCCGCGTCAAGCTGCTCGAATGTGAACTGCCTCGTGTTGACCCCACCGGATTCAGACCCCATCGCTGGTTCACGTCGTCGGAAGGCTGCCTGATTGAGAAACAACCATGTTTGTTTCGGTCCAACGGTCCAATCTAGTTAACCGAGCTAAGACCGGATCGGACCGGTCGATTTTTGGGCCAAAATTCATGGATCGGACTGGCCATATTTTCCAGCGAGCCAGGACCGATCGGTCCAGTCCAGCGCGGTCCACGAGCAGGCCGAAAAGCCCGCTCGGTACGTCCAGCCCTATGCATGCTGCCATGTTAGACTATGAAGTTCCCGTACATGTGTACATATGATGTAACGTTGTACCCCTTCATTATATATATGTGATAGGCCACCCTTAGAGGGTTTTGTCGGTTCCCCCCAAACCTATTGTCTTACATGGTATCAGACTAGGTTAAACCCCCGACACCACCGCTGCCGTCGCCGCCGCCACTTCAAATCGCCCCTCCTCCACAATGACGAGCGCCGCCGCCTCCGGCTCCACCGCAGCCGGGTTTTTGCCAGCCTCTCTCGCGGCTCTTCTTTCGCGGCCGCTCGATGCTGCCGCAGTCCAAACACCGATCGGGACCAGTAGCTTTGGCTCTATCTTCACCACCTTGGCTTCTTCTTCGCCCGGGAACGCGCTGATGATCCACACTGCCGCCGCCGCCTCATCGCCTACATCACTCGCCGCCATCGTCCCGCCTCCTCCAGGGGTCGAGCCTGCGTCGGCCTGGATTGCCAGGCTCCCTGCCTCGGGCCCGACGCCGGTGCTATCCGCCCCTGCGGCATCCGCGCCCCTCGCCGCTTCCATGACGGTGTCTCCTGCCTCCACGACGTATCCGCATCAGGCAGCCCACTCCGCGGGTTCGGTCCCGCCACCGCCGTTACACTTCGAGAATCTCATCATCATCAAGTTGTCATCAGACAACTACATCTTCTGGTGTGCGCAGGTCCTTCAGCTCCTTGGGAGCCACTACCTGCTTGGCTACGTCGAAGGCTCCCTCCCCTGTCCCCCTGCACTGGTAGATAGCGTGCACGGCCCGGTCTACAATCCGGTGAACCGTGTTTGGACAGGGCAGGATCAGGCGAACCTCTCCTCCATCCAGGGGTCGCTCACTCCGGCTGTTGCCGGACTCGTTCTCTTCACCAAGACGTCTCATGAGGCATGGACCAACCTTGAGCGCTCGTTCGCGATGCAGTCGCAGGCCCATGTCTCTTTGCTCCGACGTCAACTTGGCGAGTGTGAGAAACTTGACTCCACGGCCACCGAGTTCTACAACAAGGTCAAGGGCCTTGCCGACACATTGGCCTCCATTGGACAGCCACTCACCGACTCTGAGTTCAATTCCTTCATTGTCAATGGCCTTGACGAGGAGTATGATGACTTGGTCGAGATCATCAATGAGCGGGCAACTCAAACCCCATGATGGCGCATGAGGTATTCTTCCACCTTCTCCTCACGGAGCAGCCGGCCGAGTCGCGCCGCTCCAAGAGCAGCCACGGGTCCCTCTCGGCCAACGCCGCCACCAAGAGTGTCTGCCACCCCTCGTCGTCCAAGTATTCTTCGGGGCCGCCACCGCCACCCGCCTCGCCCCCCCCCCCTCGTCCGCAACCTTACCAGGGGCTGGTGGTAAGCGTGCGTGTCAACTTTGTGGCATTGAGAGGCACTGGGCCTCTAAGTGTCACAAACGTTTCCAGAAAAGCTTTCTTGGCCTCGACAATGATGGCAGGGACATGCGTAACTTTGCGCATCAGGTTAGCATGGCAGACTGCCTGGCGTCAACAAAGCAACAAGGGCACACTCAGTCCTACTCCGTTGACCCGCACTGGTATATGGACTCTGGAGCAACGGAGCATCTGACGAGTGAGATGGGGAAGCTTCATTACTTTCTTGGCGTGGAAGTTTCCTCCGGTTCTGATGGTCTTGTCATGATGCAGAAGAAGTACTCCTTGGATCTGTTGCAGCGGGCTAGGATGCTTAAGTGCAAACCAACGACTACACCTGTATATACCACTGACAAGATCACTGTTGTGGATGGTGAGCTTCTGACTTCTGCTGATGTGACACAGTATAGGAGCATTGTTTGTGGGCTTCAGTACTTGACGATCACCCGTCCAGATATTTCCTTTGTTGTCAACAGAGTATGTCAGTATCTTCAGGCACCTTGTGACACTCATTGGTCTGCTGTTAAGTGCATTTTGCGCTATATTCGCTTCACACTGTCCTATGGTCTGCACATTCGACCGAATCCTTCTGGGGTCGTTTCGGCATACTCTGATGCGGACTGGGCTGGCAGTCTGGATGACGGGCGATCCACGGGGGGCTATGGTGTGTTCTTTGGTTCTGCCTTGATCGCCTAGAGTTCTCGAAAACAAGCTACTGTTTCGCGTAGCAGTACTGATGCTGAGTATAAGGTTGTGGCTAATGCAACTGCAGAAATTATATGGATATAGTCTTTGCTTCAGGAATTGGCTATACCCCAATCACAGTCTCATATTCTTTGGTGTGACAACATCGGTGCTACATACCTGTCTTCAAATCAGGTATTTCATGCCCGAACGAAACACATTGAAGTTGACTATCATTTTTTACGGGAACATGTATCTCAGAAGCAACTACAGATCAAGTTCATCTCTTCCAAGGATCAACTTGCAGACATCTTTACCAAGCCATTGCCTCTACCACAGCTCGAGGCCTGTCGGCGCAATCTTACCCTTCTAGATTCTTTAAGAAGTGGCTAAGATTGAGGGAGGTTGTTAGACTGTATAGTTCCCGTATATGTGTACGTATGATGTAACATTGTGCCCCTTCATTATATATATATATGTGATAGGCCACCCCTAGAGGGTTGTGTCAGTTCCCCCCAAACCTATTGTCTTACATGCCAGCAGGGCAGGCCACTCTGAGATCGACGAGACATTCTATTGGGGAATGCGCTGGCTTTTCAGGGTGTCAGTTGCCTTCAAAGGAAGCTTCATGCCTAAAGGAGTGGAAATTCGGAATCCCATTTCTTCTTCTTTTCTGTCTGATTGTTTTGCTTTGGACAGGTGTCACATAGATAAAATAAAACCATAATCCCAAAGAGCCCGGTATTAAAACTGGGGAATTTTTCTAAAACTTATTTATAAGATCAGTTGTTTGCGGAAATGGTTGCAATGCTTCTAGGAATTAAGAAATGTGAGTCGACCGACGTTCGTTATGGGTTGGAAGCAAGTTTGTGCACAGTGACAATTTGTGTTATGGGACGCGTGTACCTGTTTCAATTGAAGAAGAACGGGAGGGAGCTTACTCGCATCGCTGTCCATGTAGTTTCTTTCCAGAGATCAGCTCTAGTTCGTAGCAGAAGAGAATGATGGGAACTAGCAGGTGCGTACTCTTTTTTGTACTCTGAAATCATGTACTGTATATCCATCCTTAAAGGCATCGGTAATTTGAACATGGTAGATCTGAGTGAAGCTGTGCAAACTAATGTCTTAATCACATATTATTATATAGACCTGAGTGCAGATTTCAGCCATGGAGATATTAGTTCCTCAATAGCATGTCAAAGCACCCGGGCCACAGTGTAGCGAAATAATTCGAGGAGAAACCGAGATTGTCTAGGAGAAAAGCTTGTATAGGTAGTCGGTTGATTGAGGAGCATTTGGGTACATTATTTTTTGTTTTATATCCCGAAAACCCTAGTTTCATAACCAAGATTGGGATGCATTTATGGCATTTCAAGGTGGGCACTCGGGAGAGAAGTGATTGGGACATTATAATTTTTTCTAAAGCCAGAACACTAATTTCATAACCAAGATGAAGCTTGCCAACTTGTGACATATCAAGGCTACATATATTGGATACACTTTACACTTTGTTGTGACAGTTATGGCTACTCTTCAAGGAAGAACATTAAAATGCACGTGAAGTTCGATAAAGTAATGAGATCTGCACTTCCACCATGTCTATAAATAACTGGTTTCTTCATGTAGCAGAAGAAACACTTGAAAAAACAATGGAGGTGTGGAGGCAACTACATACAGTATGCACTAAGTGTAGGAAGAGTGAAAATGGTCAACAATATAAGTGTCACCCACAGTTGAATGCGGACATCTTATAGAAATGGGATACATCGGAAACTTGAGAGGTAGATTAGTGCTATCATATAGCCAGGATTCCTTTCTGCAGCATATGGAGCTCCAATTGGGCAGTGGAGTTCGTCTCACTGGCAGCAAAGCACAGATTCAGTGTAGTAGACGAGCGATGGAGTATAGTTTGAGACAACGAGTAGAGCTTCTCCAGGAAGTGATGCAGCATCGATGAGGCTGTGCTACTAGTTTCTCCATTGGGCATCCTTCCCGCTCTCCAACCACAAGACACATGAAACGCCGCACAAAATCGAAAGCTCGGGAAGGTTTCTCATGACGCCTGGTTTCCCTGGCCAAGAAAGCGTGCATCTCCTTCTGGGCAACAACGAAAAAAACACGTTGCACATCCCATACCCGCTCCAGAACATGCGGTACACGGCCAGGACAGCAGCCAGACAAGCCTTAGATGCATAGAGAGGTAGAGTAGTCAACCAGACAGGGGATACTACAATGTTTAATTTCGTGCCAAACTTCCACTGCTAGCAGTAGCCAAGGATACTCGTGTACCATGTACGGATGAGTCAAGCCATGTGATCTGAACATCGTAAGACAAAACCATACCATCCATCTTGTATTTTTTTTAGTTATTACTTACTTGGCATGCATTATATACATGTTCCATCGTAATTATCACCCACTGGTGCTTGCCATGTTGCAACATGCACAAACACCCACTACACTGATCATTCCGAGGTCTCCTCAGGAATTTCTGGTGACGTAACAGTATTAAAGCCCACCCTCGCCGCTGGGACGCAGACAGATGTTTGTGATCATGCAACTAGTGAGAGGGACGGGACCGACACTACAAAAAAAATTGTGTTACTAGGCGAGTGTACTTGATGGTTTGGTGATTTGAAATGCGCCTGTTGTTTAGCCGGCGGAGCTCCTTCCAGGTTCAGCAAGAAAGAAAGTTTCGTCATGGTCGTTGTATGGGATGACATGCGCGTATTGTGCTTGCCTAGTTGCTGTTGCACCACCCTCCGATGAGTACTTCCGCGGCTCTTGAGAGGCCGTTGAGCTTCGAGAGACAGTTTTTAATTTGCTTTTCAATCCTTTACCATAATGGCAAAAGGCACCCACATTCAGTTGTCTGAATTAATTCATAGGGATCTTAGATATTGACGGATATGAAGAGCATGCCATCCATGGGCTGTAACTATTCACTAGTGCAAAACCGGGCTATAGCACGGGCTCGTGGGACCAGTGGACGGATTATTTGGTGTAGCAGTGCTTCATCCTGCACATTAATGGTGACGTATCTCGGCGGCGTGGCGCAGTGGAGACTCGGCGTCTGATGTGTGGTGAGGGACTCGCGTGGGAGGGTGACATTGTCTGGCGACATGGTGGTGTCGATCGCAGAGAGGCCGGGCAAGGTGGATGCAACAATATAACACTGAAGATGGATTGGTGGCAGGTGGCTGCGGCGGCCTCATACCCGGCAGGCGTCCTGGTTGAGAAGTCCGCCGGACTGGTGGGTGCCCCATACCCGGCAGACGTCCTGGTTGGGACCTCAGGTCTTAGATGTTAGGTTTGGCTGCAAGGTCTGTTTTTTATTAGACCCAGACTATCAGCATCCCCTCATCAACTGGGTAGGAGTAGCGATAGATTTTGTCTAGACGGTGGCTTTAGTCTTACTTCATGTATCACTTTGTAAGGTCTTGTATGAATAAATAATAAAGTGGTTGCATGCATCATCCAGATGAAGAGGCCGGGGGTCCTCCTCGTTTTCTAGAAAAAATAGTGCGGGCTCGTAAGGCCCTTTATTGTCGGTTCTGTAACCGGCACTAAAGGGTGGGGACTAAAGGTCCCCCCTCCCCCTAGTCCCGGTTCAACACGAACCCTCACTAAAGGGCCACAACGTGGCATGAGCCCGCGCTAGGGGCTGGGAGACCATTAGTACCGGTTGGTAACATCAACCGGTACTAAAAGGTTTATGGGGTTTTGGATTTATGATTTCTTTTTTCTTTAATTTTGTATTTTCCATTTAATACTTTTTCATTTGTTGGTATTTTACGATACTACATATTGTACACGTTATGCATATATATAAATAGAATTTCTCATAGAACCAATCATATAATTTGGTATATACAATTTCTCCTACATGGAGGCATTACTGCGGTGGTAGCGGGTAATGAAATTCTCCTCTTTAGGATCTATGACCTGGTCGAGCAAAAATTCCGCTATTTCTTCTTGAATTGCTCGTACACGATCCATTGGTAGGAGCTTCTCCCGCACCTCCTTGAACTTTAAAGAAGGAGATTAAATATGCATAGTTGTGTGTTTATATATTAGATATCGATAATGATGTAAAAATTGTGAATAGTGCTTTGGCAAACGTACCCATTGCTGTCTTTGAGATCTGCTCCTTTCGGACGCCATCGTGCAAATGTTCTCGCAAACGTAGTATGCACATAAATCATTCCCCGACAACTGCTTCATGCACTTTACGAGAATAGAATTTAATTAGATAATAATTAATCAAGCATGATAACTAATGGTATTGAAACTAGAATAAAAAAGAGATGGTAGCTAGCTAGTACTACTTAATTACTTATACCTTGGGTCGATACCAATATATCTTTTGTTTCCATTCGCCTGGAACCTCTTTGATAAACTTTTGCCAAGCCCTGCCAGCCGACAAAGTAAATGAATAGAGGAGTTATTAATTAGTTGATATTAGGAAATGACGAACTAAAGAGGCCGACATATAGTTTGATAATGATTGAAATTACGTGTTGACTATCCCCTTCACGATTTCTTACTGCTCGATTGGTTTAAGTAGCGAGTCCAGAACTTCAACTTCTTCATCTTCAACTCAAATAATTAACAAGATCCAGTGGAAACTGCATGCGTACACGTTTGCATGTATAAATTAAGCGGGCATGTGCATACCACTCATCAACTACCCTAAACCCTATACACTTATTAATTAACATCTAGCTAGTAAGCAAAAACAGAATTTGTAGTACAAGACAGCGTGGCTCACACGAAGTTGTAAGGAAGTAGTATATCTCGATTGGTATTTAGGCGCTTCAAGAACTCTTGGAAGCTTTTCTCTGTTTCATCTTGATGGCATTCATGTGACCATGTTGTTTGATTAACGGTATTTGGGTCAATGAACCCAATGTCATTGCGTCCAGATTTTTTCATTTCATAGATCTTCATTCTGCGTAATACCACAGAAAAGAATATAGCGAGGATAATTACAGGTAATGATCAACGAGCACTACAACTAGCTAGAGACTTAAATTACAGAAATAAATCACTTACAGACAATAGCAACTGATGATAGATTTGTCAAGTGTGTCTTGATTGAATAAATGAAATAGTTCTGTAAACTCAACATACAGAGCATTCTCATGGTAGTAATGCTCTGCCTTGACTTTCACCCTGAGGGACTCTCAATTTGGCAGTCTTGGCAGTTTTCATGTACCATTCATGCAATTCATACATTCTCGTTGAGAGGTTCTTGACCTCCTCAGTCTTGACCAAATGTTCGCCGCGTATATATTTCCGTTTTAGTTCCTACTCTGTAAAAGTGTCCATGGGCTCGAGCTCTAGGAGTTGTTCTACAGCGCATCCGATCTTTGCAGTCTGCCTTCTATGATCGTTGGTTATTACCAGATGATCGGCCGCGCCGGTACTCATGTGTGTTGGCACAATGAGCGGGGGGGGGGGGGTCGATTGCACTGCCTGTTCTCCCAGCTGGGGAACCTTTTTCCTACTTTTTTTGGCAGCTGCTTGGCTGAAGCTCGAGCTTGACTCCTTTTGTTGTGCTTGATATGCCTTCCTGATTTGGCGCTCATAGTCCGAGTCAACAGGCTTGGGAGCTGGTGGTTGAGTTATACGAATAAAGTGGTCAATGGCATGCTCAGGCACTTTCTCCTTTGGCGGCAGTGGCGGTTTCGTTCCAAAATGGGCGTCCAATTGTCTCCTGCATTCAGCTTCGTTTTCCTCTTCGCTCATGTCATAAGGCCTCTTCGGAAGAGGCGTGAGGCTTGGACCATATTGGAATCTCTTGCCTCCTGAACAATAGTTGCGGCGGCTCTCTTCTGTTGTTTCTTAGGCGGCGGAGCCCGCTGAGGTGGCGGATACGGCTTACGCGGTGTCAGACTTGGAGGAGGAGGCCTGGGATGACGCGGTGCCGGACTTGGAGGAGGAGGAGTGGGCTCATGCGGTGCCAGACTTGGAGGAGGATGAGTGGCCTCACGCATTGGCGGACTTAGAGGAGCAGGAGTCTGCAAAGGCGGTGGCTGACTTGGAGGAGTTGGAGTCGACTGCTTACGCGGTGGTGGACATGGAGGAGGAGCCGGCTGACACGGTGTGGGTGGCCTTGGAAAGACGATGCAATCCTTTCTCCATAGAACGATACAATGTAATGCCCCTCCAAGTGTGTGCTCGTCGTCACCTCTAGGAATGTCAAGCTGTAGCCCCCAATATTCTGCCACCACTTCATCAACCACGATATGAGCATAGTCAGCTGGAATCGGATTGCAATGGAAGGTTGCTTCAGGAGGATTTGTATAAGCAACGCCATCTGCCACCTTGATGGATATGTTCTTCATTTTGAACTATAGCTCACAATTAGTGTTACCAATGATGTCATCCACACGGTATCTATCCAGCAGTGGTGCCTCATCGCCCGGTGCGGAACCCATGCTGCTTCTCAGCATGGATGGGACGGTGCTATCGAATGCTGGATCCACTAGCTCCTGCCGCTGCAGAGACCCCCTTCCCTGGCTGATTTTGTTGATCTGCAGCTGCTTCTGCTGGAATTGGAGTACCAACACCGCGTGCACTGATTCTAGGCCTTTAAGGCATTCTGCTTCCTGCTTCCTCTGCTCCTCGTCCACCTTCCTCTTCTTCTCCTGCATCTTCTTTCTCGCACGGCTTCTGTATTCGGCGTTCTAGTATGCAAAACCCTCATACCACGGAACAACGCCTTTGCCTCGTGTTCTTCCCGGGTGTTCAGGATTACCTAGGGCGCGCGTAAGCTTGTCATTCCCTCTGTGGGGCGTGAACACCCCTGTTTGATCCTCTTCTATTGCAACAAGTAATTTGAGGTCGGCTCCTTTAAGACATGCCTTCTTCAAAACATGGCCTGTCTTTGGGTTCAACACCCCCCATGCGCATAGAATCAAGTCCTGCATCTAGGGAGCCAGCTCAATTTAACTAGACTGATCCTTGCATCCAACATCTCTTTCTTAGCCTTATCCCACTTAGGCCCGCCACCGCATAGCCATCTGGCCCCAGCCTATGGAAATGCTCCTTTTTTCGCGGCATTGATCATATTTATTCTCGACTGTTCCTTAGCTAATTCCGATTCCTTGAATTTCATGAAAGCTAGCAAGTGATCTCTTTGCTTCTCCAGTGTTCCCATGAATTCTGGAGTCTTCTTTCCTCCTTCGATGTACTTGGCCCATATAGTTTTCTTGTGCTTGTTGAATGCAACCGCCATCTTCCTAAGAGCAGCGTTCTTGTCTTTATCCACATCTTCAGTTGTGAAATGATCTGGTAGCTTGAAATGTGACATGAGAGATTCCCAAAGCAGTTTTTTGCTCTATCGTCGACAAAAGTAAGATCTCGACGTGGCTTTGCTACCTTTTTCCATTCTTGAATGGAGATCGGGAGTTGGTCCTTCAGAAGAACTCCGCACTGACGAACGAACTTGCCTGCATTCTTCTTAGGCGCGATAGGTTTGCCATTATGTTTGATCGCATCGATGTTGTACTTTATGCCTTATACAAAATCATTTAAAACACGTGATGATCACCAGATGCCTGCTTCTATAAACATACCCCGCCGGTATTTGCTATTTCAAGATCATCATCATAGTTCTGGACTTCATCAATTCGGTCGTCTTGATCGAAGATCATATCACCCTCCCTGGTATTGTTCAGATATTGTGAGCCGTCATCTTCTTCATTCGGATCATCGGGCCGGCTCGGGGAGCGTATGAGCTCGAACATAGCCTCTTCTCCTTCTTTGCCGGTATTGTCCGTCATAGCTTTTATTTAACTAATCCAGAAGAAATATAGAACAATTTAGTACGCATCTCAAATAATACTAGATAATTGATACACATCTTGAATAATAGTAGATAATATATATGCATCTCGAAAGATAAAACTGAATCATAGTAGATAATTAATATGCATAATCGAATAAAATCTCGAATACATCGTCTTGAATATTATCGAATAATATATATAATCTCGAATACATTGTCTCCAATATTATCGAATACATCACTAGCTAGCTAATCTAGATCGAATACTATCGAATTATCTAGTTCACTCGTGGACACCCAAAGAGAATGAACGATCACAAGATCATAGCTCGAGTGAGATCCCCGAAGAACCTGCCAGGTATTGGAGAACCTGACATCCATAGCAGCTATGTAGCGACGGACGTGCACGTCCTCCTCACTGACATGGCGACGTACCACCTTCGGCGGGGCTGGCTCCCACTGCACCAAAAGTGGCCCACGCGAACGCCACCAAAGGAGCTCCGGGTCGACGATGGGACCCGGGGCTGGGTTCGTCACCAAGCGGCGCCCCCCTGAAGGTAGCACCTCCCAGTGCCAGCTCGACGGAGCCCCGTCCCGGACACGGCTCCTCTGAAGCAGGACGTCGTCGTGAACGGGTCGACGGCAAGGATGCGGCCCGGGCATCGTTGACGTCGAGAACAAATACTATATGCAAATGTAACATTTTTTAAATGAATGGATTGTGATTTATTATATACAAATTCTATATGCAAATGTAACATAACGGATTCTCTTAACAAATTCTAATTTAGTGAGGCACAATTTACATTGCAGGTTTGTATAGCTACAATTAACTGATGTCATGCATCTCTCACACATTTCTACCTTCAAAGTAATTGCCACAATGTTTGTCAAGTACTCCATTCCAAAGTAAGATGGGCCATGTGCGAAGTCAATATTGTCTCTCTTCATAATTGGGTGATTGCTTTTAGAACGCCCTGGTAGATAATTGATATAGTTTTACAATACAATCAAGCAGTATAGTCGTTTCTAATTCACATCTAAATAACCAGTATTCAGGGCAAAAAAGAAAGCAACCGACGTATATTGTCATGCAAGACAAATATTTTTGACATTTCGTCGTAAGACAAATATCTTTGACATATCATTGTATAACAGTCCAATGAGTGGATGGTCAAAGTAAAAACCCTACAAAGAAAACCGTGCAGGAACGCGCGCGAGTACTTATAGTATATACCAATGGGCAGTCTATCCAACGGACAACATGGGAACCTCCAAATAAGACAACACAAGAGGGAAACCGACCTACAGAATATATGACATCCAAAACATACGTGAGTCTTTCGACATACGGCACATGCTCAACCTTTTGACCAGTACACATGCAAATCCAACTCTTTAAACAAATCGCGTGCAAATGGATTACAGGACATCCAAGGATTCATCCAAATAGGAAACTGCCAAACCCAACCCACCTAGTCAAATTCAAAGAAACCATGCAGCGCACATGTGAGGCAGGGAGAATGTCCCAAACGTTTCCTCAAAAAAAAAAGAATGTCCCAAATCTCATGAGAAATTGCTGGATCCATCCACCAAGCATACCCAGCCAAATCCTTCACTTATTATCGTGTCATCTCCTCATAGGCCCTATTTTGGCTACAAAAAATTTCAGGAAGACCACAGAAAGGAAACGAAGTGAGAAATAGGAAATGTAGTGTCCGGCTTCAGTTGACTAATCCACCTTGCTTATAAGAAACACTAACTTTGACAAAAGAGACACCACTATGGATCGGTAAAAAAAAACCATAGCGATCCAGTACAATAACTGCATGCATGGCATGTGAGCTCACATGGCATACCAAGCCATTTCAATATAGCACTAAATATATTCTCATCTAGATTATGACTGAAAGTAAAATATATATAAAGAGTAGTTGTAATAAGGACGACCTCCCTAGGAATAAAAGCAAGCAATCAAGCAAGAGCTCCTCGAAAAAATCAAGCATGAGTGGGTGCTCACATAAGTATTATGGATCATATATATGATACGTTACCCAAGCGCCCGCTTCGTTGTTGCTTGCAGCAAGAGTGAGGAAGCAAATTAAGCATGGTAGTACCCTTAGTCTGGTCGACTTATATGCGTCGTGATGCATGTAGGGTTTTTTTGGTTGGGTTACGGGCTTTGTCATCCCTGGCGTGGAACATCTATGGGGTTTGTGAAGACGTTTTTTGGTTGCTGCACTGAAGAAGTCAAAATGTTACTTCGCGAGGGCACAACGGCATTGTCATTAGGCTGCCAAATATTCAAATTCGAGTTCCTCGACATCCACTCAGAACGATGACAGCCATATCGATAGTGATTAGAGGAAATAACAAAGCCACATCAATATTTTGTGTAAGGTCGAGCAGAAGCTCTGCCTGTTGTCTCAGTGATGCATTACCCCAATCAAGCATCTACTGTCCCAAAGCTCTACCTGCCCGCAGCAGAGACAAAAATCTATCGTTCTGTTGGAGGTCTGCCTGCTGGCCCAAGGAGGAGGGACATATTCACATGACTGATCTCTAACTCAAATTTCCAATGTATCCCATTTCTAAAATAGGCCCCTTTCAACTTCGGCCATGTTTGCTCTCTGCATAAGATTATCCATATAGTCGTGACTGTCACATAAGCATATATATTACTTCTACTACAGAATGAAACTAGCAATTTATGGACAAGGTCTAACTACATACTTCATTGCTTCACAGAACTTAATGTGCCTTGCTTTTTTTTTGAAGTGTGTAAACACAGTGGTTGCGGAGCTCACATCTCTGAGTTGCATCAGCACATTCAATGTATGTAGCCTTGACAGGCCCTCAAATTGTGCTTCGTCTTAATTATGCAAATAGGGTCCACTCGCTTACAAACAAAACAGTGATGTCCCCTAGCGCTTTTCTATGAATTGTTTTCCCGTATAACCTCTTATTCCATTACAAGCTAGGTGCCTTCCACCCCCAACGGTTTTCTCTGAGGTTACACGCCCTCCTACCGTTCTCGTGAGGTTAAGGTGTACGAAAGTGTCAACCATTTTGATGTGTTTGAGAAAAACAAACTGTTGGTGAGGATCACAGAACTTAATGTGCCTTGCTTCACAGAACTTAATGTGCCTTGCTTTTATAATTTTTTTTCCTTTTGTTGCAAGGGGGTGACCCAAATTTCAGAGGATCCAATAACCAATATATTGAATCCCTTCCGTTTTCACAAAAAGAAAGAATCCTACATAACGAATTTAGCTGGAGTTTGACAAAATATTTCGCAACAATTTCAGGAAACAACCCAATCTTCCTCCCTTGTACATATATAATTAGAAGAATGTTCTTGCCCGCGTTACCATACAAGTGTTTTTTGTTTAACCTTTGCCCTTAATGTATGTACCACCTGGAAAAAGAAAAAAACGATCAGGCACACAAGAAGAAAGAACATTCGTCCTATCCTATACTCCTCCACGGAAATGTTGCACATACTTTGGACCCAAAGAAAAAATAAAATAATTTCTCTGAACCCTGAACTCTGAACTCTAAACACTGCCACTATACTTTCCTCAGATGAACTTCCCGTCGATCCCAAAGTAAACACTGCCACTATACTTTCAGCAAAAGACGACCATCACGTGTGCTGCCGTCAGCATGGAGGGGGCGCGTGGAGAAGAGGGAATCGACTAGGCGATGGTGGGGGAAGTGGGACTCGCCCCCTCACAACACACCTGCTCCTTCCCATCGCCATGTTTTTTTTCTCTTCTTCTATTATGTTTAAATGCACTCCTCCTACATGCATTGCAGAAAAACCTCTTGCAGTGCCAGAGGATTTGGCCGAACCTGCAACAAACAATTCAGGTTAAATAGAAATCTCTTACTCAAATCTCCTACAATCCGAGGACAAGTTGATGGAATTAGCTGTAAATCGTAATGGCATTATATTGTTGTGCCAGTGCTTGTTGACGTGTGAATCGCTTGGGCAAACTGAGCGTATCGTGCCATTGTGAAATAATAAAGACTACCTACGAAATACAGAAGAGGGGTCCTCTCACTATTAGGAAAAAGCTTATACACAGAATCTTAGCAGTAGCGCTGGGTAAAATGAGGCGCTGTTGCTACTTAGTAGTTGCGCGTGTCAGTTAGATGCACTACTGCTATCCTTTCAGCAGCAGCGCGTTTTAGCAAAACGCGTTGCTACTAAGTTTGAACTGGGGAATAATGGCTAGCCCGATGTGATGCCCCCAATTTGACCGTACACTAATCATGCACGCAAATGTGTACGATCAAGATCAGGGACTCACGGGAAGATATCACAACACAACTCTAAAAGTAAAATAAGTCATACAAGCATCATATTACAAGCCAGGGGCCTCGAGGGCTCGAATACAAGTGCTCGATCATAGACGAGTCAGCGGAAGAAACAATATCTGAGTACAGACATAAGTTAAACAAGTTGCCATAAGATGGCTAGCACAAACTGGGATACAGATCAAAAGAGGCGCAGGCCTCCTACCTGGGATCCTCCTAACTACTCCTGGTCGTCGTCAGCAGCCTGCACGTAGCAGTAGGCACCTCCAATGTAGTAGGAGTCGTTGTCGACGGTGGCGTCTGGCTCCTGGGCTCCAGCATTTGGTTGCGACAACCAGGTAGAAAGAAAAGGGGGAAAAGGGGGAGAAAAGCAACCGTGAGTACTCATCCAAAGTACTCGCAAGCAAGGAGCTACACTACATATGCATGGGTATATGTGTAAGGAGGCCATATCAGTGGACTGAACTGCAGAATGCCAGAATAAGAGGGGGATAGCTAGTCCTATCGAAGACTACGCTTCTGGCAGCCTCCGTCTTGCAGCATGTAGAAGAGAGTAGATTGAAGTCCTCCAAGTAGCATCGCATAGCATAATCCTACCCGGCGATCCTCCCCTCGTCACCCTGTGGAAAAGCGATCACTGGGTTGTCTGTTAAACTTGGAAGGGTGTGTTTTATTAAGTATCCGGTTCTAGTTGTCATAGGGTCAAGGTACAACTCCAAGTCGTCCTGTTACCGAAGATCACAGCTATTCGAATAGATTAACTTCCCTGCAGGGGTGCACCACATAACCCAACACGCTCGATCCCATTTGGCCGGACACACTTTTCTGGGTCATGCCCGGCGTCGGAAGATCAACACGTCGCAGCCCCACCTAGGCCTAACAGAGAGGTCAGCATGCCGGTCTAACTCCTATGGCGCAGGGGTCTGGGCCCATCGCCCATTGCACACCTGCACGTTGCGAGGGCGGCAGGAAGCAGACCTAACGACCTCCATTACAAAGTAAGTCACGTTATGCGGTCCAATCAGGCGCGCGCCGCTCAGTCGCTGACGTCTAGAAGGCTTCGGCTGATACCACGACGCTGAGTGCCCATAACTGTTCCCGCGTAGTTGGTTAGACCGTATAGGCCAGTAGCCAGACTCAGATCAAATACCAAGATCTCGTTAAGCATGTTAAGTATCCGCGAACGCTGAACAGGGCCAGGCCCACCTGTCTCCTAGGTGGTCTCAACCTGCCCTGTCGCTCCGCCACAAAGTAACAGTCGGGGGCCATCGGGAACCCAGGCCCACCTCTACCGGGATGGAGCCACCTGTCCTTTCAGCCTCCTTATCCGAATCACTTGCGGGTACTCAACGAGCTGACCCGACTTTAGTCACCACATGTATAACGTGTATATATGTATAGTATATACCCATGATCACCTCCCAAGTGATCACGGCCCGATAGTATAGCAAGGCAGACTGACAAGAATGTAGGGCCAATGATGATAAACTAGCATCCTATACTAAGCATTTAGGATTGCGGGTAAGGTATCAATGATTGTAGCAACAATGACAGGCTATGCAACAGAATAGGAGTAACCGAACAGTAACATGCTACACTACTCTAATGCAAGCAGTGTAGAAAGGAATAGGTGATATCTGGTGATCAAGGGGGGGGGGGGGCTTGCCTGGTTACTCTGGCAAGAAGGACGACTCGTCAACACCGTAGTCGAACTGGGGGTCGCCGGCAGTCTCGGGGTCTATTGAAAAGAATTAACGAAGAGGGAACACAATAAATAACAAAGCAATCAAAGCATCACAAAGCGTAACAAGGAAATACACGGTGCTAGGTGTGCCCTAACGCAGTGCGAGGTGATACCGGCGAAAGGGGAAAACATCCGAGAAAGTATTCTCGGTGTTTCGCGTTTTCGGACAAATGAACCGGATGGGGAAAGTTGCGAGTTGGATAGGTTAGGGATGTGTGGCGGACGAACGGGCTACGTATCTGGATTCGTCTCGTTGTTCTGAGCAACTTTCATGTAGAAAGTATTTTCATCCGAGTTATGGTTTATTTTATATTAATTTTAAAAGATTTAATTCATTTTTAGGATTTATTTAATTACTTAAATTCAACATTATCCAGAACAGTGCACGCTGACGTCAGCATGACATCAACAGTCAACAGAGGCATTGACTGGTCAACTGACATGTGGGTCCCATTCGTCATTGACTAGACTAACTAATCATGATTAATTAGTTTAATTAGTTGTTTAGTTTAATTAATAAAAGTTAATTAATTAATTAATTAACTACTAATTAACTTATTTAATCATGATTAGCTAGTCTAGTCAATGACGAATGGGACCCACATGTCAGTTGACCAGTCAACGCCTCTGTTGGCTGCTGATGTCATGCTGACATCAGGTCCCCAAACTTCACAGGTCCGCCTTTTCAGTTTTTCCCTTCAAGTACTCATAGACAGGTGTTGTCCAAAAATTGACATATTTAAGGCATAACCAATAAAGTCAGCTTTGAAATGCCACAAGTTGGACCCAATCTTGCTTACAAAAATAGGGTTCCTGTACTTAGAAAAAAAATTATACTGTCCCCATGGCACTCCTCTCTGTATTGCCTACATATAAACATCTTTGTACTTGACAAGCTCAGTTTTCTTGATTTGCTACAATATGGGTGCGCTTACATGCAACATTTCAACAACCCAGCCTTAATGGTGCTGGCTAAAAGAAGAAGTGAAACAACATTTCTGATTGAACTAGCAACGGCCAACTTTCTTAGGGTTAATTAATTTTCACCTTGAGATGGCCACAAAGAAAAATAGAAATCACGACAAACATGTGTCCAAATCAACAAAATATCTAATTCCAAACAATTGTGGAAATGTCAGTGCATAATTTACACTGATCGTTATATCCGAAAAATGGTTCTCTAGGTTTGATACTGAATTCGGATATCCAGTTTAATTATTCACATTACTATATGAAGTAATGGAACGCTGATGTGTGAAATGAGTCAAATAGGGCCCAGATCTATGCTTCAGAGCTATATATGGTATGCACTAAAGCCATGATTTACACTGCTTCGCTCAGATCAATACTGTTCAAGTGCCTTTCAGGATAGAAATACATGAATTGATTTCAGACTAGAAAACTTCCCGAAGACAGGAATTACCAACAGACCACGCAGGTGCTAGCTCCCATCATTCTGATCGACTTCAAACTCAAAGTACAAACTTGAGCTGAGATCTGGATTATATGAACAACAACTGTAAACTCCCTCTCATTCTTTTTAAGTTCCAACACAGAACGAACTGTTGTCACCACCCTTTTCCTCCCCAGCAGTCATAGTGTCTACTTAAGCACCCATTCCTCGCACGAAAACAAAATGGTATCAGTTTCCCCCGCACCTACCTACATTCTATTCATACACCCTTGTTCTAGCATCATGATCACTTCAAAACTCTGCCTCCTAGCCTTAACATCACTTGGGCATCGTTTTAGTACTTAAGAAAGTATTTGAAATGGTTCTCACCCACCACGAGAGATGATAGCATCTTGAATTCTTATTTAGAAATAGTGTAAGCTGCGAATAGTACAATGACAATGTCTGTCTAACCTTATTCTTTGTCCGCGACAAAGATATCACATTTGTCGCCATAAAACATTAAACAAGAACAAACAAACTGCTTAAGTGAGAAATTCAAACTAAACAAAGACCCAATTAAAATGACCCCTTCCGTAAACTTCTATCATTTCGTTGTGATATGCAGATTGCAAGTTGCAACATGCAAAGTTGAGCTGTATAAATTTAACTGTAGCACATGGTTGCTATGAAGGCACAGTTACATTCCCTTCATTGAACACGTTACTCACAACTTCTCCCCCACAGGAAACGCCCACTCAAAGCCCATGGTGTAATGCCCCTAAAAGCAGGTATGTCCAGCAAGGTATTTCATGTCTATGGAGATGAGGAAGAAGTTGGACAGGCATGGGACATGGGCGTAAGAACTTGTTCACGGGGCGCTTG
The DNA here is from genome assembly GCF_002162155.2 of Triticum dicoccoides. Lineage (NCBI taxonomy): Eukaryota > Viridiplantae > Streptophyta > Magnoliopsida > Poales > Poaceae > Triticum > Triticum dicoccoides. Next base: position 36,435,824 of record NC_041381.1, on the reverse strand, counting down.
GTGTGATCATGTTTTCTGTCGTGGCCGCACGCCCATCTTGTATCCGTCCGTCTTGGCTTTTGGTCACCCTCTATCTCTGATTCAACAGAGGCCTGCTCAAATGAGATACTAAGATGCAGTTAATTAAGTCTCAAATGTAAGTTCAAAGCTACATGATGTGTAATATCTCCTAACAAAGTGTTGATGCAAAACTAGCAAAAGAAAGGAAAAACTATTGTGAGGTCTCTGTTGGTCTGCCTACAATAAACTAAAGTAACAAAAAATTTGCTCTCTGTATACTTGGTTTGTACTCTATGTTGTTGCATCTGCACCTCTAGCGTACCCTCAAGCTGTTCTTCTGCTACATACATGTGGAAACTAATAACTTTTTTTTGTAGGGGACTAATTACATATAGACATGATGGAAGTGCAGACTTCATTGCTTCACCAAACTTCACATGTCTACCTTTGTAACGTTATTCCTTCAAGCCTAGCCACATCTGTCATCAAGGAATGAACAATTGTAAGGTGTACCCAATATATGCAGCATTGACATGCCACACGTTGGGATTCATCTTGGTTATGAAAATAGTGTTCTTCGTCTTGGAAACAAAACATCAATGTATCACAGTGCTTCTCTCCCTAGTGCCTACCTGTAAATTCTCTTTCTACTTGGCAAGCTCGTTTTCTTGTTCAAAAAATATGCTACACCATGCTCTTACACACTTAGTTTTCAGCAGACTAGCATGTGTCAGGTAAAAAGAAAAAAAGGATAACTTTCGCAACTCAATGTTCTTAGCGTTTTTTAATTTTCATCTTGGGATGGCCACAAACAAATGGCGATCACACCAAAATGTGTAGAAAACTTACAAACAAAATATCTGATCCAAATAATGGTGAAACTATCAATTCATCATAGATAGGAAATTCGTTCCTTTGATTTGATTCTGATTGATTGCTTATTTTGTTTAATATAAAATGTAGTAACCGCATGTCTGTACACATGGCTTGTGAGACATCCCTGCCAAGTAAATCAGGATAGGGTGAAGCACTACAAAAAAATACACTTCTATGATGATACGTGTTTGTCACAGTAGTTCGCGTTTTTTGTCATGCATGTATATCCATAACAAATTTATAACAGAATCAAGATAGTCATACCTGTGCTGTCGTAGAAGTGTTTCATGACATTATCAAAATTATCATCACGAAAGTGTCCACTTCCATGACGATAAATCGCGCATCATAGAAGTGCTTTCGTCAAGGGTGACCGGCACGTGGCATCCACCGTAACGGAACACCGTTAAGCTATCGGGTCAGATTTTGGGTTCGATAACCCGTTAACAGCCACGACCAACGCCGATTTTCCACGTGTAAAATTCTCATTGGCTGACGGATCCACGTGTCAGCTCCGCGTTGGCACAGGTGTCACTCATCCAATGGTCGAGATGGGCCTATGATATGTTGACACCTGGACCGGCCCAAAAGTGGCCCACAAAGTTTAAATGGGCCGGCCCAACTGAAGGCCCGTAAGATTTAGCGGACCATAATGGGCCGGCCCAACCGAAGGCCCATAAGATTTAGCGGACCATAATGGGCCGGCCCAGCTAAAGGCCCACAAAATTTAGCGGACCATAATGGGCCGGCCCAGCTAAAGGCCCACAAGATTTTGCAGACCACAATGGGCCGGCCCAGCTAAAGGCCCACAAGATTCTGCAGACCATAATGGGCCGGCCCAGCTAAAGGCCCAACATGCTCTGTTAAATCAGCCCGTCAACGGCCTGGTCTAAACTTGTCATCAATGCGGCCCATGGTCACTTCTGGCCCGTTAACAGTCCACTAAGTAATTGGGCCGAATTACGGCCCGGTGTATTTCCGGCCTGTTAAAGGTCCGGCTTCATTTGGGCCCATTTACAGGCCATCAAAACTTTCGGCCCATAAACAACCATGAAGGATTTGGGTCATATTCGGCCATGAATGTCATTCGGCTTGTTAGAGGCCCACTATAGATTTGGGCCACTTTCGGCCTGTTGTCATTTTCGGCCTGTTAACGCCGGACGTAAACCATGGGCCATATGTGGCCCAACGTCATATCGGGCCCATTAACGGCCCATATAAAAATGACGATAATCTAGCCCGACCGAAGTTCCAGCCTGTTAAAGGCCCGTGTATTAGGTCGGCGCATTTACGGCCCATCTGAATTTTGGCCTGTCAAATATCCGCATCATAAATGGGACACCATTTCGGCCTGCTAAGTCGAGTGGGTTATTTGGCACAATCAGGGCCCAATCTCAGTTTCGGTCTATTAAAGGCCCATGTTTTTATGGGCTCGAGATATTTACACCTGTAAACGGGCTATTTTTACCGAGGGCCCAAATTATGTTTAGGCCTGTTAAAGGCCCACTATGGGCACAGGCCTACCGGAAAAAATTGAAAGCTTGTGCTAATTTAAGCCCAGATATTTTTAGTGGCCTACATGCCAATTTCGGCCCGTAATCATTTTTAGCCCAATTGGAATGGGCCCGACGAATGTTGGCATGTTGGGCTCCTACGAAGCTTTCGGCCGAATACATTACTAAGATAAACCTACACTATACAAAAATAGCGTCGTAATTACTGCAGCCTGTGGCAGCATCATAAATGTTGTATCACAACAAAATAAATTCCAGTCATACAACAAAAGGCCTGTTAGCATAAAGTTTACAGTCCTTCCAGATAAAAGCACCATCAGATGTATAGAAGCACAGATCATTTGACCAGAGTGCTAATGTTTCAGGCTGTAGAATCTGATGGAGCAGCACGATCTCCACCTTTTTTCCGCCACTGCTCTTCAACAACGAAGCGAATGTTTGATAGTCTGGTTTCAAAACCATCCATATCTTGACGACATTTCTCAACCACTATTCTTGTTTCCGAAACAACGTCCATTAGGGATTGGACTTGTGTCTGGAGCACAGATATATCACTCTGTCTAGCAGGAAGATTTTGTTGAGTAGGCAATTTGGACGAGGTTACCTTGACAACCAATCCAGAATTATGCAGTAATGTGCTTTTTGCACTGTTAGTGGAGAGATACTGACGCACTGCAGCAAGAGGTCACATTGTGCCTGTAGTAGCCTCGTCACCTTCAGGTGGTTGTGTCTGTTCAATCATTTGTTCCATAGCTTCCTGAAAGTTTGAACTTGTAGATTAGTGTACCAGATAAGTTACTAATGAGACAAAAACAAACAAAGTAGGTTAAACGTTTATACATAACTTATTTTGGTGAACTACTGTAATACATTAGCATGTATTGTAGTGCCAACTACATAATAAAATCTCTTTCGGAACATATGTCCATGTAGCATGCCTACTGTATTGTCTATTTCCTCACATTCGTTGAGATTTAAGGATAAAGAGACATGGTTTAAAGTATGATGAACATAGTATGACATCATTCATATCATGGGCAAACATATATTAAACAAACAGGCTATTTTATCATTGTGTGCGCACGTGAACATAACAACTAGATTACAGATCAAGACCAAAAGAATATCCTTCATCTCTTTTAAACCATGTAAGGTGAAATGATACGTTAAGACAATTGTGTATAAAAGTTATTAGAGTAACTAACATTGGCTACAAACCAAGTAGTTAAATGAACACATCACAGTACCAATTAGTTCAATGCTGGAGGAGTAAGGACTTACAACAGCGGCTTGAGCTGGTGTGCTCATGCCCTTCATCTTGCTGGTGTGGCAATGCTTGAAGATTTGCACTGCATTCGGTTCAGGTTCTTTTTGGTCCGCACGGGCTTTCCTCTGTATTTGGAACAAGTCAATATAGATACGATAATATGGCCAAAAAAGAAGAAGGAAGTAGAAGCTATTTACAAGAGCCTCGTAGTGTGCAATATTGCTACGAGATCCTGTTGTCTGTTGGAATTTCACTTTAGAACGGTGGGTTTTGTTCTTGAAATAGTTAGCCTAGAAGAAGATACACTTGTAAGGCACATACATAAATACAAGTTCAATATGTGGTCTGATCAAATACATATAGCCTACCTGATACTTTGGATCAGACCAGTGTTTAACGAGGGTTGTCCAGTCTTCATCTGTAATATATTCCACTGGAGATGTTTGGGCGATTTCATTGTTAGCCTTGCCTTCAAAGTGAGATTTTCTAAGGTGGTACCGATACTGTCGCAGAGCATACTGAAAAACATGAGTGCATGCTTCTTTAGTTGCATCATCTTTCAGATTCAATTTGAACCTCATGTGTTGAAAAAGAATGTGAGTCTTATTAGGAGGAAGCTAGAAAGTATGGGACAGAGCAAGACAATATTACTAATTGCGATGAATAACATTACTTACGGATAAATGGTCAAGGAAGGTGTTAAACTGGGTATTGCCTTTCTCATTCCTGTACTGGATCCACGTTCGGAGGATACGCGCATGACACCTAACGGCAACGGATGCCTCTGATACTAACTTGGCTGACTCTGTAGCATCACGTGGCCTTTTTAAACCTGCCTCAAAATGGATCTCCATTCTTCCTCCTTTAGATTTTGTTAATCTGTCAAGCATTATCCCTGATGTCTGTTTCCGCTTGCGCCGTGGTGCTAGTTCAACAACAAATATGGAAAATGTTAGTGTACATCAAACTGTGAGAGCGCATATAAAGGAGCATGCAACTGCAACTTGACTCGGTCAGGTACCGTCTTGGTGTTGATGCTCGTGAGGTTCATCTGATCTTGCCAAGTCCTGTTGTGTCAGCAGTGCTTCGAAAGTAGTATTAGGTGTGAAGGCAGCTTGGGAACTGGCCAGTTCCAGAGCAAACGAACGAGTAACTGGTTTAGATGCTGGTACAGTTGAAGCAGATGCTGCAGCTGGTGGAGCAGGTGATACTTGGACCTTCTACTGCACTATAAGTACCAGCAGAATCTCGACGGCAGAACCTTTTCCGTTTCACCCGACGAGTAACAGCACTCCCTACTATATTATTTTCCTTGCTTTTTTTTGAGTTTGCCATGTCAAGTTGTTCCCACAACACAAAAGAATAAAATCACTCTTCAGAACTCATTGATGCATGATACAGAAAAGCAATACTTTGATGTAAGACAACCGTATGAGGATGGAATATGTAAGAAAAACAGGACGGCATGACATATTCATAGCTACGATGTGCAAACTAAGCAGAAGGATTTTCAGGAAAATAGAAGTAATGCAAGCTAGACACCATATGAAAGATGCAACCAATATTACTATGCCAAGTTAAAAGTGTCTTGTCATAAGTGGCAATTCAAAAAATTAGAAGCAGTACAATGTAGAAATCAATGCATGATGCAACCACTATCAAACTGCCATGTTAAAAGCGTCCAATCATGAGTTACTGATGCGGGATACACAACAGCAGTACTTTGATGTAAGAACATGGTATGATAGATAGATGCAGTGTATTCTAGACACAGAAAGCCATGTCATATGCACATGTATAACGTATAAACTCAGCAGGTGAAATTTAATCAAAATAGAAGAAATACAGGCTAGACAACATATGCAACATGAAACCAATTATCACACTGTCAACTTAGAGCAAGCACCTGCGATGGTGGATTGCAGGAGATGAACTCATCATGTAGACTTGGGACTTCAACTTCATTAGCAGTAGAAGTGGCAAATCTAGAGAGTCTCTGTTTGCGTCGGTGCGGAGTACCACCAACATTCCCTAACTTACTTTTTTCCTTCCTATTTTCTGATATTGCCTTATGAAGTCAAAACCACAAGAAGATGAATAAAATTAGCTCTGCATAACTGGTTGATGCATGATACAGACAAACACTACTTTGATGTAAGGCAAGCACAGGATAGGAGGATGGAATATATACAAAAAAAGACAGCGTTTCATATTCACACGTACGATAGGAGGATGGAATATGTATGAAAAAACAGTAAGCGGAAGGCATTTCAACAAAATTAGAAGAAATGAAAGCTAGCCGCCATATGAACATGCAACCAATATCACTCTATCAGGTAAAAAATGTCTCGTCGTAAGTGCCATTTCAAGAAATTAGAAGCAGTACAAGCTAGAAGACAATGCAAGATGCAATCTACATCACAGTCCCAAGTTAAATGTGTCTTCTGGGTAAGTGATCGTTGCAGGTATAAGTTGTAAGCTACGCAGATGCAATTCTACATAATCAGAAGCAATACAAACTAGACATCATACGGAAAACGCAACCACGTATAACAGTTCCAAGTAAGAGCAAGCACCTGTGATGGTGGAGTAGGGGAGATGTGCTCATCATGTAGACGTATGTTATAGAAATAGGAACACGTGTCATATTCACAAGCATTATGTGTAAAGTAAGAAGATGCAATTCAAGTTAGAAGCAATACAAGCTAGACATCATACGCAACATGCAACCACATATAATAGTGTCAAGTTAGAGCAAGCACCTGTGGTGGTTGAGTAGGGGAGATGTGCTCATCATCTACACAACTACGTTGACTGTCCAACCTTGTGTTGTCTTGCGAATCTTGTTGGGAGGATGGCAGAGTAGAATCTTTAGAGACCCCCTGTTTGAGTTGCTCCGAAGGACCACCATCATCCACTCCTGGACTAATTTCCTTCAGCTGTAATGATTTTGCATTGGGAAGTCAAACCGATAAGAAAAAGGAATAAAATTCGCTCTTCAGAACTCATTCATGCATGATACTGATGAACACTACTCAGATGAAAAGCAAACACATGATGCGAGGATGGAATATGTACGAAAAAATGGACGGCTTGACATATTCACACCTATTATGTGGTAACTAAGCAGAAGGCACTTTAACAAATTAGAAATACTGCAAGACACCATATGGAAGGTGCAATCAATATCACTCTGCCAAGTTAAAACTGTCTCGACATAGGTGGCGTTCATCAAACTAGAAGCAATACATGCTAGAAATCATATTCAAGATGCAAACCAATATCACACTGCTAACTTAAAGGTGTCCCATCATAAGTGACTGATGTAGGATACACAAGAAGAGTAGTTTCATGTAAGAACATGGTGTGATAGACAGATATAGTATGTACCAAAAACTGGAAAGCATGTCATATTCACATGTATCGTGTGTAAGCTAAGAAGATGCAGTTTACACTAAATAGGAGCAATACGAGCTAGACACCATATGCAACATGCAACCAGATATCACACTGCCAAGTTAGAGCAAGCACCTTGGATGGTAGAGTAGGGGAGCGGAGACTTGGACCATGTAATGCACTATCATCTCCTTCCTTACTCTTTCCTTACTCTTTCTTGATTTTGCCTTGTCAAGTCAAACCCACAAGAAAAAGGAATAAAATTTGCTCTTCAGAACTTATTGATGCATGATACTGACGAACACTACTTTCATGTAAGACAGCCGCATGATAGGACGATGGAATATGTATGAAAAACAGGACGGCGTGACATATTGACATGTATGATGTATAAAGTGTAAACTAAGCACAAGGTGCTTGAACTTGTTAGAATCGATGCAACCTAGAAACCATATGAAAGATGAAACCAATATCACTCTGCCAAATTAAAAGGGTGCCCCAACAAATGTATTTGACCAAATTAGAAGCAATACATGGCAACACGCTAGAAATAATATGCAATATGCAATGAATAAAGGTGACTTATCGTAAGTGATTGATGCAGGATACAGAAGAGAGGTAGTTTCATGTAAGAACAAGGTTAACACATAGATGTAGTGTGTACCAAAAATAGGAAGGCATGTCATATTCACAGGTATAGTGTGTAAACTAAGCAGATGCAATTTACCCTAATTAGAAGCATTACAAGCTAGACACCGTATGCAACATGCAACCACATATCACACTGCGAAGTTGGAGCAAGCACCTGTGATGGTGGTGTAGGGGAAGTGTTGTCTTCAGGTACATAGCAACGTTCAATATCTTCATTTAGGCTTCCTGTTTCTTGAGAATCATGTGGAGAGGATGAAATTGCATTCTTTATAAGAGTGTTGCGTCTCATATTAACCCACGCGCGTGACTGTCTCATCATAAGCAATAGACGCAGGATACACAAGAACAGTAGTTTGATGTAAGAACATGGTGTGATAGGCAGATGAAGTATGTACCAAGAACTGGAAGGCGTGTCATATTCACATGTATAATGTGTAAGCTAAGGAGATGCAATTTAACAAATTAGGAGCATTGATGAGGGATACACAAGAAAAGTAGTTTGATGTAAGAACATGGTTAATAGAAAGACGTAGTATGTACCAAAAACAGGAAGGCATGTCATATTCACACGTATAATGTGTTAACTAAGCAGATGCAATTTACCCTAATTAGAAGCATCACAAGGTAGACACCATATGCAAAATGCAACCACATATCACACTGCCAAGTAAGAGCAAGCACCCGCGATGGTGGTGTGGGGGTATTGCGGTGATCAACTAGAGAGCTACATTGACTATCTTCATTAAGCCTTGCTGTTTCTTGAGAATCATGTGGGGAGGATGACACTTCACTCTTTAAACGAGTAGGGCGTCTCACAGTAACCCACTCGGGTGACTGTCTCATCATAAGTGATTGACGAGGTATACAAAAGAGCATTAGTTTGATGTACGAACATGGTTAATAGACATATGTAGTATGTATCAAAAACAGGAAGGCATGTCATTATCAAAGGTATAATGTGTAAAGTAAGAAGATGCAATTTAACCAAATTGGAAGCAATACAAGCTAGACACCATATGCAACATGCAACCACATTTGACAGCCCGAAGTTAAAGCAAGCACCTGGGATGGTTGTGTGTGGCAATTGAGATCATCAACTGCAGAGCTACGTTTACTGTCTCCAACTGCTGACACTGCACCCATTAGAGCGCTGAAACGCTTAGTGCTTATCTTCGAATTACACTAGAGCGACTTCTATCTTTTCTTTTCTGCATTCATCAACACTGCGTCAGAGTCTGAAATACCCATGCATAAAAAACAATAGTGTGAGTATGGGTGAAGTGTGTGCACAATTAGTACAGTGTAAAGGTAGCAGATAGCAGGTCGGTGAGAAATAAATGACGGGACACATATGATAGCTCTACAACATGCATGGCACACTCAATTACAACAGGATTCTATGAAAATAACAGTCGACTGAAAGCAAATAGGTCAGTCCATTTTTTCTGCACCGTCCGAGGTACAAAGAACGGGCAGATCGCCTTCATCTACCTCCAGCCAATCAGTGTTGACGGTCTTCCTCGAAATGCCAGCGACCACTGGCCCAGTATTCCTCCCCTGCCTACGCCCTCCCCTCGACCTCACCGCACCGCCGTGCTTGGTACCACCCCCTCGGCCATCCATTCAAGCCCCGCCGAAATCCAGATCGGGCGCAAGCAGCTCCTGTGCCCCACACCCCTATGATAGACACCGATGCGCCGCTTCCCCGGGGAATAGACGGACTAGGTGCTCACATGCCTAAGTGGGTGCTGCTTCTTTTAATTGCGGTTCGACTGACCCTGCATTGAAATCCAGGCGGGCTACTAACCTCTAGCAAAGGTGAAATAGTAAAACGGAGGAAACCTTGTGCATTTAGTATCATGAAGAAGATGTAGTAAGACGCGCTCAACTAGTTTCTTTCGTGGGATGAATACGGTGTGAGCGGAGACGTAAGATTTGCGCGAATAAGGGAAGAGGAGTACCTCTTTCTGCTGGTAGTGCTGTGTCCTCCTTCTGTTTTTCCGACGATCTTGTTGTTCACCGGAAACCAGAAGTTGTGGAGGACGGTGCAGCCTTGGACGAAACCATGGCCAAGTTGTTGAGTGTGGTGCGGTGGCCGTCTGTCGGCGGCAGGGAAGCAGATCCGAGGCGGCGAACGACGACATAGCGGGAACAGCTCCGGTACGATGGACAGTTGCGACAGTGGAGCCGCAGTAGTGAGGCGCAGGATGATGTGGTCGGAGTGGTTCTGGTACGGCGCACGTCGGCGTCGGCGTCGGTGTCATGGAGGCATCTCTGCCTCGGCTTCAGCTGCTAAGTCCTTGAGGGCGTTGCGGTTGCGGTTGCGTTGGACGACGATGTCGGGGTACCGGCTCCGGCGTGATGGAGGAGGGCGTAGGTGGATTGGCCGCTATGGGGTGGAGGACGGAGGAGGCTGGGGTTTCGCGGCTGGTGGAGAGGGCGTTTTCGCACCCACGGAGTATGAATGGGGAAGTGGAGGGAGGCGGGGAACTAAGGGGGAACAATGTTTCGGTTTGAGACGCGCTTGTATGAAATTTGGGGAAAGTTACAAACTTTGCCCCCATCTAAAATTTCGGACATATTGCGGGTTGGGGGTAGGACAGTCATGTGAGGTGTCCTAAATGTGGGCGGGATAGATTTCAGACGACCGCATGGGTGTTTAGGCACCCACGGCGTATGAATGCTTCTCGGAGGCGGTTGAGACTTGCGTCTTGGTGAAGTTACAAACCTACCCCGGTTTAGACCTTTGGACATCGGGCCGATAGGCTACACAGGCTAGAGTCAGGACAGTAATTTCCTACCACCAAAACATTAGTCTCGCGCGGTTTCGGGTGACCAGAGGCCTATTTGGCGCTTCGTTCAATATTTGGGAGCAGAAGCATTAACATTTTGGTGGAAAAAGAATTTTATAAGCAAACAGCAAATTTTTTTCTTTTATACTTTGGATGATCTATTTATGTTGACGTAAATACTTACATATATATATGACTGCTATTTTCTAAAGTAGTTCACTACAAGAAATATGTCAACTTGTGACCACCACTATTGGTCACTGAAAGGTCATGGTTTTTCATTTGCGACCTTTTTATGACCAAAAATAGAAGGTCAAAAGCTGGCGGTCGTAAATTGACTATAGCGACCTTTCTTCTGGAATGGTCGTAGATGTTTATGACCAAAATATGTCCACTGTGGCGTTTTGGTCACTAGAAGCCTCCCCAGGCCACGTAGGCATCCGACGTGGCAATCTGATGTGGCACAAGAGTCAGCCCGGTCCAACTCGATTTTCTACATGGGCCGAGCCCAACAATTGGGCCTATTTGTGTTTTTTTCTCATATTAATTTTGGCTAGGTAGGTGGGCCAAGCCCAACAATTATGACTTCTCATTTTGGGGCCGTGGCCTTCTCTGCTAGAAAGTTTTAGTTTTTTCAAATGGGTCCCAGATGTTAGGTTCGGGTACGTGGGTCCCAGATGTCAGGTTCAGGTACTTGGGTCCCAGCTAGCAAGTTCACATTCTTCATATTTCAATTTAATAGTAAATCAATAACCAGTATTTAAATTGGCACAAACAAAACACACACATAATACTCCAAATATTATCAGCCAGATTCAGTACAGAGCTCCTATTATACAAATAACATATACATTACAAGCTCTACACATAATAAGCTCTAACATATACAAGCTCTACAAGCTCTACACATGATACGATGCCCTGGTGTTAACCCTGTAGCTCTACCAGTGTCTTCAATCTTCTTCAACATGGAGCTCCTTCGGTAGCGAGCACAAACTGGGCACCTGCATCATCAGACGAAGGCAATTTTAGATCATAAAAACGAATGTTCCAAGCATAGTTTAAAGAAAAGAACCAAGTAAATTTGCCCTCAATCATACAAACAAAGTTTAGAGACAACCAAACATGAACAAGCACTTATTATGCAGTTTTTAAAGTTTTTAATACATTTATTTTCTATTAGCGAAACTGAATATGCTACTTCCTGATTCATGGCTGCATAGTCCAGCTAGCTACACTAGTTTGCTCTCATGCAAAAATTAGAAAGAAAAAAAGACCAACAAATAAATCAACACTGGTTTCTCTAACACATACAGTAACTTGCTGATATAACTTGTATAACTTGTATATTTGTCGACGGAAAACGGGATGCAAAATCATGTTTCAGTCTAGATCAATCTATCATGAGAAAACATGTATAACTCCCACTAGAATTTTTTAATGCAGTTGCGAATTATCCTGAAAACTTGTGCACTTAATGATGGTTAGATCCATCTTACAGAATAGTCAGCTTCCAATATAAGTTAGGTACAGAACAGAATGTATAAGCACGAAGTAAGATAGGCCATGCATCAAACATAGAAATACTTTTGTGCCGTTCACTGTCATGTACTACTACCTAACTGGCTAAGTCAGCAGCTGTGACTGATGGTACATTGCACCAAATTCCATAATGAGTAGCATCAGCAACAGTGCAAGAGTAGCAGCAGCAGTGAGTAGCTGCGGCATCTGGCGAGCAGCAGTAGTATGCGGCAGCAGGCAGTAGAAAATAGCAAGAGCAGCGGCAACAGTACGCGAGCGAGGGGGCTACATGCATAGACACTTACTAGAATCTGCATATGCTTAAACTAGAAATACAACAAAAGAAAATTGAACCTATCTAACTCCAGGTTGTTCCACTGCAACTCGGAATTTGCTCAACCGTATGTGTACATGCATCAGGGCATACATAAAATATTCAAGTCAATATTCTTAGCTAACTATGATGTAATGAAAATAATTACTTAATGACTTGAGGTAAAAATTGATTTTAGACATCAAAATTTGCAGCACTCATTTCAACCATGTTCAGATAAACTTGAGGTAAATTAGCAGTAAGGATATTAGTTACAAGCTAGGTGTGTAACTGCTGTCAACACCACCACCACCACCAGAGACACGCAAGATAAGCATCAACACCACCATGATCACTGGAGCACATATATAAAGCAAGTACACATGGGTAGCTACTGATAGACCCTAGAACCGCATGAATTTATCACCAGAGAGCTCCAGTAGAAGTTGATGCTTGGTTGCAGCAACTAGTAGAGCCCCACATCCAACCCAAATCATGGCCAAGGCCATGCAGGAGCTACACCAGAGAAGAAGGAACGGGAGGAGCTCACAAGAGGGAGGTTGTAGCTGTAGCGAAGGCTCAGCCACACCACGGCTGTGGTATGACCATCACCACATCCAGGAGAGGGTCTGGAAGCCGCCGAAGCACCACTGCGGCGACCAGGGCAAGCGCCGGGCACAGTGGCGCCACCCTAGGGACATCACCGCATAGACATCTCCGGCCTCGCCCTGTTTCAAGAAATGTTCAGAACAACTTTGTCAGACTCGATCAATTCTGAAGAAACCACCTTCGTCGTCATACACACACATACATACAGGAAGCAAAAGAAGAAGAAACAGAGCAGGGACCTAGTCGATCATGGGCATGAGTACTAACTATACTATAGTAGCAACAGAAGCACATATATATCCTATTTCTTCCACAAAGTGTGTATATAGATAGGTCAGATTTTTGAATGCATTGTTGTGTAAAAAAATGTTGTTGAGGAATTTGATTAGATGCGTGCATGCCTCATTGGTATAGCTTTGCAGCATTGGGTCACAAGAATACCACAGATACCCAGAGCTGCTACAGTGGATCAGCACAACATATTTCTATGAGATCCAACACACTAACATACATCTCATTTCAGGAACGCTCGAAATCTCCCAAAAGCATCAGAGAACATATTTATCACAGAGGAATATAGCAATGCAGCATTACTACTAATGCTCCACTTTTAGCCAGCAAGCAATAAAATGCCCCACAACCTACAAACTAAGTGTTGTCTACCACAGCATCCACGACTATATAACATACTGGCATTAGTGTTGACTTAACCAGGTATAATATTTTTTCCTATAAACCAACCAAGTATAGTATGACACCAATAAAGATGGAACAAGATCAATTGACAGTTACTTTCCTATTCTTAAACTTCTCATTATGGATTATGCATCATTGGAATCAACCTACATCCCTGAGTGAAAACACATAAACCAAGATCTTCAACAACAATAGTATCACCATCTTATCCTAAGAAATCGTATTTCAGTAGAGGTGTATTTGTTTATTAATGTGACTTGGCACACCATATATGCAAATCAACCAGAAGTTTACCTGCCCCTGGTGGCGCCGGAGATGGATGCTTCTACTGCTAGCCTTCACCGCCCCTGACGCTGCTGCTCATGGACGGAAACCGCATCGTGTCAGGGAAGAGGATGGAAGGGAATGCAATGGAAGAAGAAGTCGAAAAGAGAGGAGAGGAGAGGGGACTGACCGTCGGGGTTCTCCATGGCGTCGACGTCGGGGCAGCCTTCCTGTCCATGCCATGGCGGCCCAGAGCGCGAGCGACGACGACATGTTGGATGGATCTGGTAGCGAGAGGAGATGAGGTGAGGAAGAGAGGATCTGGTAGGGATAGGAGACGAGGTGAGGAAGAGAGGGGACCAACCTTAGTCGCCGGAGACATGCCGACGACGCGGTGGACTAAACCCTATCAACGGGAGACGGTCGCGCGTAGCCGCTGGAGCACGCGAGAGCGAGGCTGCCGCCACCCCTCCACCGCCGCGGGGCCGGGTGCGGGTCACCTCCCATGAAAGGAGACAGAGACGGAGCCGGCGCGGACATGGATGGGACTCGGACGCGTGGCAGAGGTGGTTGCCGAGGCGGGCGTGGAGACGGGGTGGGTCGCCGAGATTCGTGGCGTGGTGGAGGCGCCATGAGAAGGGGAGGAGGAGAGGGCGAGGGAAGAAGGGCGCCACTGCCGGCGACGGGAAGCGAGAGAGAGAGGGAGGCGGCGTCGATCTGGATCGGGGGGAGAGAGAGAGGGAGGCGGCGTCGATCTGGATCGGGAAGAGAGAGAGGGGGAGGCGGTGGACGGGAGGGAGAGGGAGGAGAGGTGAGTGAGGTGGGTTTGGTGCGGTGGGTTTCTTCAGATGGATAGATGGTTGGATTGCTAGCAATGGATGGATGGATGTCTGCCATGTCATCGATCCATGTGACAGATGGTTCCACCAATCACAATCTAGCATATGTAATTGTGCTTTTTCTCTTTTGTTTCTTTTATATTTTTTACCCTCTTATTTCGGGTAAACACTCAACATATTAGCCTCATGTTGTATGTTTAAATGACCTAATATGTGTATCTTAGGATTTCAAGCAATGATGATTTTGTGGTCTTCATTTGCATTGCACACAAAAATCAACTTTCCATTTTTTCGAGTGCCCGAAATGTGTTTTTTTGTGAAGAACCTACCAAATATTTGTTGCAAAATTGGACAAAATCAATTTTATAAAATACTAGTCCATATTTAATATACAATTGACCAAATTGTTGGGTGTCAAAAGCTTTCATCCACCTCTCGTGAAAAAGACAAATTTCCATCGGTTCAGCTGAAAGCTGGTCAAATTTGAACTGCAGCTGCCTCATAGTTTGCTCTTTATTTTTTGAAAAAATCATTTCTAGGTACATAAGTATCTATTTAATCAGAGAAACACCAAAAAAAATCCAAGATTCAACCACTAGATAGGAACGGTCAAGCCCGCCGTTTTGACCGCATTTTGAAACGCGCATAAAAAATTCAAAAAAAAATAAAAAAATTGGAAAACCTTTGCATTGTGTCATTATATACGACCAAGTTTCCAGGAAAAATAATAAACTTGTAATACAGTAATTATTTTAAAAAGTGTTCTCAAAAATGACCTATCAAATGTGAAGATTCATGGCTTTCAAGCCAAATGATCAATCTTATGGTCACATTCATGGCATAGTTTGTTGAAATGATCTCATATTGTGCACAAGGGTGCATCTTGGAATTCCAAACAATGTTGCCCAAGGGAGTTTTCATTTTCTTTGCACGTCATTTTCCATTTTCCGAGTGCCCGAAATGAGTTTTTTTTGTGAAGAACCTACCATATATTTGTTGCAAAATTGGACCAAGTCAATTTTATAAAATACTAGGCCATATTTAATGCACAATTGACAAAATGGTTGGGTGTCAAAAGTTTTGATCCACCTTTGGTGAAAAAGACAAATTCCCATCGGTTCAGCTGAAAGCGGGTCAAATTTGAACTGCATCTGCCTCATAGTTTGCTCTTTATGTTTTCTAAAAATCATTTCTAGGTACATAAGTATCTATTTAATCAGAGAGACACCAAAAAAAATTCCAAGATTCAACCACTAGATAGGAACGGTCAAGCCCGCCGTTTTGACCGCATTTTGAAACGGGCATAAAAAATTCAAAAAAATCAAAAAATTGGAAAACCTTCGCGTTGTGTCATTATATGTGACCAAGTTTCCAGGAAAAATAATAAACTTGTAATACGGTAATTATTTTAAAAGAATGTTCTCAGAATGAGCTATCAAGTGTGAAGATTCATGGCTTTCAAGCCCAATGATGAATCTTATTGCGACATTCATGGCATAGTTTGTTCAAATGATCTCATATTATGCACAAGGGTGCATCTTGGAATTCCAAACAATGTTGGCTAAGGGAGATTTCATTTTCTTTGCACGGAAAATTCATTTTCCATTTTCCGAGTGACCGAAATGAGTTTTTTTTGTGAAGGACCTACCATATATTTGTTCCAAAATTGGACCTAATAAATTTCATAAAATAATAGGCCATATTTAATGCACAATTGACAAAATGGTTGGGTGTCAAATTTTTTGATACACCTCTAGTGAAAAAGACAAATTCCCATCGATTCAGGTGGAAGCGGGTCAAATTTGAACTGCAGCTGCCTCGTAGTTTGCTCTTTATTTTTTCCAAAAATCATTTCTAGGTAAATAAGTATCTATTTAATCAGAAATACATGGTTTGATGGCGAGACATCGAGGTTTGGACAGTGGCCAAGGGCCCCAACTCTAGAGCGCGTAAGCTCGCATGCCCGCTGCGTGGTCACCGCGTGACCGTGGCATTGCCATGTGTTCTGGGCGGGCTAGGCATGTCTAGAGGGTTGGGCATTCCCTAGGTAGGTGCTAGGAACAAAATCACAACATAAGATTCTCACGAGGAGATCGATCGATGCTCAAACATGAATAAGCAGCCAAGTGTTTGATTTGCGGTACGAGAAATGCACATGGCTAATGGGCGTGAGTTTTGGCTGAGGATGATCAGTTACTAAGAAGACCGTCTTCACAAATTTTCACCTCAAAAGGAGGAGCCTAGGTACCACACTGGACATAAATACGAATGTTGAAGCTGGGCTCAAAATAATGAATGGATTGAGCTGGCATTTGTTGGAGGATGGTTATTTGGGCATAGGAAAGCACTGTAGAAAATGGATACCATTTGGACATGCCAAAGTGGTACTTCCTTCACAAAGTGTTGCTTTGAACAGGATAGGAAAATGAATATTGTTGAGTTATTTTTGAACTAGGCAAGGAAGGTTTTTGACATATTTGATGAAGATATGATCCAAACAATTTATGAGAATTTTTTGAGAATTTTTGGAATAACAAAAATATAGGTTGCTTCACAACCTAGGGCAAAAATTGACACATGGACATGACACATAGGCAAAACTGATGAGATGGCGCCTAGTCATCACAACCCACCACAATCTACAAGGCTATGACCATCTATATTGGTCGTTAATAACTAGAAATAAGGTAGCGGACCTGCACTCTTTGCTTTGTGACCATTTCGTGTAAGGAAATTATGACCTTTCTGACCAAAATGGTCGCAATGGTTTAGGGTTTGGAGCCCCCCGAACAGCTTTTGACCAATTGGTCTCAAATGGTCATAGATCTATGACCAATTCTTCCAGGGTCACTGACAGAAGGTCACTAGTTGACATATTTCTTGTAGTGGTTGCAATGTACGAAGAAACTTATATACAGAATTGACCCCTAGTTTTATTAGGATATATATTATACTGCAACATGCTTGTACTGCGATATCAGTAATAGTGTACTTCGCCAGCATGTTAAGAGAACTGCAACGCTTATCTACTGACCCTTTTTTTGTTTGTGTGTTGGGATTCTCATCTAACTAGTGTCGATACCTGGTGTGGTACTAAAGAAAGATATGTGGAAGCATCTAGTCTTAATAGCTAACAAATATGAACAACAATACAAATTATGTTTTGTATTTTGTGGACACTACTGAACAAATTGATTGAACTATATATTCAGATGTGGATTTGCAGGCTAGATTATGTCCAAAATTGTGAGGGTAAAAACATACCCAATTTTCCTGCAGATTGATACGTCTCCAACGTATCTATAATTTTTGATTGACCATGCTATTATGTTACATGTTTT
Organism: Triticum dicoccoides; assembly: GCF_002162155.2. Classification (NCBI taxonomy): domain Eukaryota; kingdom Viridiplantae; phylum Streptophyta; class Magnoliopsida; order Poales; family Poaceae; genus Triticum; species Triticum dicoccoides. Next base: position 36,417,745 of record NC_041381.1, on the reverse strand, counting down.
GGACGTTTATGGGCTTTACTTTACACTTTTATATCATTTTTGGGACTAACCTACTAATCGGAGGCCCAACCCGTATTGATGTTTTTTTTGCCTATTTCAGTATTTCAAAGAAAAGGAATATCAAACGAAGTCCAAACGGAATGAAACCTTCGGGAGCGATATTTTTGGAACAAACGAGATCGATGGGACTTGGAGTGCAAGTCCAGAAGTAGGCGAGGCAGCCACGAGGGTGGAGGGCGCGCCCCCTACTGGGCACGCCCCCTATCTCGTGGGCCCCTCGGGCGTCCACCGACGTACTTCTTCCTCCTATATATACCCATGTACCCCAAAAACATCAGAAGAAAAACTATTTCCACCACCGTAACCTTCTGTATCCGTGAGATCCCATCTTGGAGCCTTCGCCGGCGCTCCGTCGGAGGTGGAATCGACCACGGAGGGCTTCTAAATCAACACCATAGCCTCTCCGATGAGTTGTGAGTAGTTTACCACAGACCTTCGTGTCCATAGTTATTAGCTAGATGGCTTCTTCTCTCTCTTTAGTTCTCAATACCATGTTCTCCTTGATCTTCTTGGAGATCTATTCGATGTAACTCTTTTTGCGGTGTGTTTGTCGAGATACGATGAATTGTGGGTTTATGATCTAGTTTATCTATGAGAAATATTTGAATCTCCTCTGAATTCTTTTATGTATGATTGATTTATCTTTGCATGTCTCTTCGAATTATCAGTTTGGTTTGGCCTACTCGATTGATCTTTCTTGCAATGGGAGAAGTGCTTAGCTTTGGGTTCAATCTTGCGGTGTCCTTTCCCAGTGACAGCACGGGCAGCAAGGCACGTATTGTATTGTTGCCATCGAGGATAAAAAGATGGGTTTTATATCATATTGCATGAGTTTACCCCTCTACATCATGTCCTTTCCCAGTGTCATCTTTCTCAAAAAGATTGTATTGTTCTTTATGAACTTAATACTCTAGATGCATGCTGGATAGCGGTCAATGTGTGGAGTAATAGTAGTAGATGCAGGTAGGAGTCGGTCTACTTGTCATGGACGTGATGCCTATATACATGATCATGCCTAGATAATCTCATAATTAATCGCTTTTCTATCAATTGCTCGATAGTAATTTGTTCACCCACCGTAATACTTATGCTATCTTGAGAGAAGACACTAGTGAAACCTATGGCCCCCGGGTCTATCTTTTATCATATAAGCTTTCAATCTACTTTTATTTGCATCTTTACTTTTCCAATCTATATTATTAAATACCAAAAATATATTTATCTTATCATATTATCTCTATCATATCTCACTTTCGCAAGTGGCCGTGAAGGGATTGACAACCCCTTTATAGCATTGCTTGCGAGTTCTTGTTTATTTGTGTAGGTGCATGGGACTTTTGAGGAGCCTCCAACTGGATTGATACCTTGGTTCTCAAAAATTGAGGGAAATACTTACGCTACTATTGTTGCATCACCCTTTCCTCTTCAAGGAAAACCAACGCAAGCTCAAGACATAGCTAGAAGGATTTCTGGCGCCGTTGCCGTGGAGGTCTTCGCTCAAGTCAAGACATACCAAGTACCCATCACAAACTCATCTCCCTCACATTTACATTATTTGCCATTTGCCTCTTGTTTTCCTCTCCCCCACTTCACCCTTGCAGTTTTATTCGCCCTCTCTTTCCCAATCTCCCCTCTCTTTCGCTTGCCTTTTTGTTTGCTTGTGTGTTGGATTGCTTGTCACTATAGCACAAGATAATACCAAATTGTGTGACTTTTCCAATTCCAATAATAATGATTTCCTTAGTACTCCGATTGCTCCTCTTAATGATGTTGAGTCTTGTGAAATCAATGCTGCTTTGCTGAATCTTGTTATGAATGATCAATTATCCGGCCTTCCCAGTGAAGATGTCGTTACCCATCTAAACAACTTTGTTGATTTGTGTGAGATGCAAAAGAAAAAAGATACGGATAATGATATTGTTAAATTGAAGTTATTTCCGTTTTCACTTAGATATCGTGCTAAAGTTTGGTTTCCGTCTTTGCCTAATAATAGTATTGATACATGGAATAAGTGCGAAGATGCTTTTATCTCTAAGTATTTTCCTCCGGCTAAGATTATCTCTCTTAGGAACGATATTATGAATTTTAAACAACTTGATCATGAGCATATTGCCCAATCTTGGGAAAGAATGAAATTGATGATTCGCAATTGCCCTACTCATGGTTTGAATTTATGGATGATCATACAAAAAATTTATGCGGCATTGAATTTTTCTGCTAGAAATCTTTTAGATTCGGCCGCGGGAGGCACGTTTATGGAAATCACCTTGGTAGAAGCTACAAAACTCCTTGATAATATTATGGCTAATTATTCTCAATGGCACACCGAAAGATCTACTAGTAAAAAAGTGCATGCTATAGAAGAAATTAATGTTTTCAGTGGAAAGATGGATGAACTTATGATATTGTTTGCTACTCAGAGTGCTCCTATTGATCCCAATGATATGCCTTTGTCTACTTTGATTGAGAATAATAATGAATCTTTGGATGGGAATTTTGTTGGTAGGAATAATTTTGGTAACAATGCTTATAGAGGAAACTTTAATCCTAGACCGTTCCCTAGTAATTCCTCTAATAATTATGGAAATTACTACAATAATTCTTATGGTAATTTTAATAAGATGCTCTCTGATTTTTAGAATAGTGTGAAAGAATTTATGATTTCTCAAAAGGATTTTAATGCTTTGCTTGAAGAAAAATTTCTCAAAGTTGATGATTTTGCTAGGAACATTGATAGGCTCTCGCTTGATGTTGATTCTTTGAAACTTAGATCTACTCCTCCTAAGCATGATATCAATGAGTCTCTCAAAGTTATGAGAATTTCCATTGATGAGTGCAAAGAAAGAACTGCTAGATTGCGTGCTAAGAAAGATTGCTTTATAAAGGTGTGTTCTTCTAGTTTCCATTAAAATAATGATGAAGATCTTAAAGTTATTGATGTGTCCCCTATTAGATATTTATTTTGCAATATGAATCTTAATAATGATGGGACTGGAGATGAGTCAACTTTAGTTAAAAGGCGTCCCAATGGTTCGGAGTTATTAGATATTGATGCTAAATTTGGTAAAAGTAGGATTGGAGAGGTCAAGACTTTAAATAATATTGAACCAACTATCTTAGATTTCAAGGAATATAATTATGATAATTGTTCTCTAGAAGATTGTATTTCCTTCTTGCAATCTGTTGTTAATTCTCCTCATGCTTATAGTCAAAATAAAGCTTTTACCAAACATATTGTTGATGCCTTGATGCAATCTTTTGATGAAAAACATAATTTGTAAGTTTCTATACCTAGAAAACTTTATGATGAGTGGGAACCTACTATAAATATTAAAATTAAAGATCATGAGTGTTATGCTTTATGTGATTTGGGTGCTAGTGTTTCCACGATTCTGAAAACTTTATGTGATATTCTAGGTTTCCATGATCTTGATGATTGCTCTTTAAATTTGCACCTTGCGGATTCCACCATTAAAAAGTCAATGGGGAGGATCAATGATGTTATCATTGTTGCAAATAGGAATTTGGTGCCCGTAGAATTTATCGTTCTTGATATAGATTGCAATCTTTCATGTCCTATTATTCTTGGTAGACCTTTCCTTAGAACGATTGGTGCGATTATTGACATGAAGGAAGGGAATATTAGATTCCAATTTCCATTAAGGAAAGGCACTGAACACTTTCCAAGAAACAAAGTTAAATTACCTTATGAATCTATCATGCAAGCTACTTATGAATTGAGTGCCAAAGATGGCACTACTTAGATCTATCCTCGCTTTTATGCCTAGCTAGGGGCGTTAAACGATAGCGCTAGTTGGGAGGCAACCCAATTTTATTTGTCTTTTTTGTTTTTGTTCCTGTTCAGTAATAAATTTTGCATCTACCTTCTGTTTAGATGTATTTTTATGTTTTAATTAGTGTTGGTGCCAAGTAGAACCTATAGGATAACCTATGGTGATAGTTGATTTGATTCTGTTGAAAAACAGAAACATTGCGGGCACAAAAATAATTTTAGTAAGTCACATAAACGTGATTTTGCGTTCATTATTTTTGTTGTAGATCAATAGATAAATTTACCAGGACTTCCTATTTTGGGAGGATTTTTAGTGTTCCAGAAGTATATTCGAGAGTTACAGATTGCTACAGACTGTTCTGGTTTTGACAGATTCTGCCTTTCCTGTGTTGTTCGCTTATTTTGATGCATCTATTGGTAGTATTAAGTGGTATGAACCATAGAGAACTTGGAATATAGTAGGTTTAACACCAATATAAATAAAGAGTGGGTTCATTACAGTACCTTATGTGGTGGTTTTTCTTTCTTTGACTAACGGAGCTTACGAGATTTTCCTTTTGAGTTTTGTGTTGTGATATTTTCAAGTTTTGGGTAAAGATTTTGATGGACTATGGAATAAGGAGTGGCAAGAGCCTAAGCTTGGGGATGCCCATGGCACCCCAAGATATTCAAGAATAGACAAAAGCATAAGCTTGGGGATGCCCCCGGAAGGCATCCCCTTTTTCGTCTTCGTTTATCGGTAACTTTACTTGGAGCTATATTTTTATTCGCCACATGATATGTGTTTTGCTTGGAGCATCTTATATGACATTAGTCCTTGCTTTTTAGTTTACCATAATCATCCTTTCTGTACACACCTTTTGGGAGAAGCCCACTTAATTAGAATTTATTAGAATACTCTATGTGCTTCACTTATATCTTTTGAGCTAGATAGTTTTTGCTCTGGTGCTTCACTTATATCTTTTAGAGCACGGCTGTGGCTTAATTTTGAAGAAATTTTTGATCTCTCATGCTTCACTTATATTATTTTGAGACACTTTTAGAACAGCATGGTATTTGCTATGGTTATAAATTGGTCCTAGAATGATGAGCATCCAAGTTGGGTATAATAAAAACTATCATAGAAAGTGCATTAAACACTAGGATCAATTTGATGCTTGATAATTGTTTTGAGATATAAAGGTGGTAATATTAGAGTCATGCTAGTGGGTAATTATGGAACTTAGAAATACTTGTGTTGAAGTTGGCAAGTCCCGTAGCATGCATGTATGGTAAAAGTTGTGTGACAAATTTGTTGCATGAGGTACTCTTTTCATTGTCTTCCTTATGAGTAGCAGTCGGGAACGAGTGATGGTCTTTTCCTACCAATCTATCCCTCGGCATGCATAGTAGTACTTTGCTTCGAGGGCTAAGTAGACTTTTGCAATAAGTATATGAGTTCTTTCTGACTAATGCGAGTCCATGGATATACGCACACTCACCCTTCCACTTTGCTAGCCTCTATTATACCGCGCAACCCTCGCCGGTATCATGCACCCGTTATTTACCTTCCTATTATGGCATTTCCATAGCCATTCCGAGATAAATTGCCATGCAACTTTCCACCATTCCGTTATTATGACACGCTCCATCATTGTCATATTGCTTTTTGCATGATCATGTAGTTGACATCGTATTTTGTGGCAAGGCCACCTTCATAATTTTCATACATGTCACTCTTGATTCATTGCATATCCCAGTACAACGCCAAAGGTATTCATATAGAGTCATATTTTCTTCTAAGTGTTGAGTTGTGATTCTCGAGTTGTAAATTAATAAAAGTGTGATGATCTTCATTATTAGAGCATTGTCCCAAGTGAGGAAAGGATGATGAAGACTATGATTCCCGCACAAGTCGGGATGAGACTTCAGACTTTAAATTAAAAAGAAGAGGCCAAAGAGCCCACCAAAAAAAATAGGCCAAAGAGCCCACCAAAAAAATGAGAGAAAAAGAGAGAAGGGACAATGCAACTATTTCTTTTCCACACTTGTGCTTCAAAGTAGCACCATGATCTTCATGATAGAGAGTCTCTTGTGTTGTAACTTTCATATGCTAGTGGGAATTTTTCATTATAGAACTTGGCTTGTATATTCCAATGTTGGGCTTCCTCAAAATGCCCTAGGTCTTCGTGAGCAAGCGAGTTGAATTCACACCCACTTAGTTTCTTTTGTTGTGCTTTCATACATTTATAGCTCTAGTGCATCCGTTGCATGGCAATCCCTACTCACTCACATTGATATCTATTGATGGGCATCTCCATAGCCCGTTGATACGCCTAGTTGATGTGAGACTATCTTCTCCGTTTTTGTCCTCGCAACCACCACCATATACCACCATAGTGCTACGTCCATGGCTTGCGCTCATGTATTGCGTAAGAGTTTAAAAAGCTGAAGCGCGTTAAAAATATGAATCAATTGCTCAGCTCATCATTGGGGTTGTGCATGATGGGAGTATTTTGTGTAATGAAAATGAAGCATGGCCTAACTATATGATTTTGTAGGGATAAGCTTTCTTTGGCTATGCTATTTTCATAAAAGATTATTATTTGTTAGTATGCTTCAAAGTGTTATTATTTTTATGTTTTATGAACTTTTATCTTGAATCATTTGGATCTGAACAATCATGCCACAATAAAGAAAATTACATTGAGAATTGTGCTAGGTAGCATTGCACATCAAAAATTCTGTTTTTATCATTTACCTACTCGAGGACGAGCAGGATTTAAGGTTGGGGATGCTTGATTCGTCTCGAACGTATATATAATTTTTGATTTTTCCATGCTATTATATTACCTGTTTTGGATGTTTATGGGCTTTACTTTACACTTTTATATCATTTTTGGGACTAACCTACTAACCGGAGGCCCAGCCCGTATTGCTGTTTTTTTGCCTATTTCGGTATTTCGAAGAAAAGGAATATCAAACGGAGTCCAAATGGAATGAAACCTTTGGGAGCGATCCTTTTGGAACAAACATGATCCAGAGGACTTGGAGTGCAAGTCAAGAAGCAGCCAAGGCGGCCACGAGGGTGGATGGCGCGTCCCCCCTACTGGGCGCGCCACCCTTTCTCGTGGGCCCTTGGGCGTCCACCGATGTACTTCTTCCTCCTATATATACCGATGTACCCCGAAAACATTAGAAGAGCCCACGAAAAACTATTTCCACCGCCGTAACCTTCTTTATTCGCGAGATCCCATCTTGGAGCCTTCGTTGGCGCTCCGCCAGAGGGGGGATCGACCATGGAGGGCTTCTACATCAAAACCATAGCCTCTCCGATGAGTTGTGAGTAGTTTACCACAGACCTTTGGGTCCATAGTTATTACCTAGATGGCTTCTTCTCTCTCTTTGGATCTCAATACCATGTTCTCCTCGATCATCTTGGAGATCTATTCGATGTAACTCTTTTTGCGGTGTGTTTGTCGAGATCCGATTAATTGTGGGTTTATGATCAAGTTTATCTATGAGAAATATTTGAATCTCCTCTGAATTCTTTTATGTATGATTGAGTTATCTTTGCAAGTCTCTTCGAATTATCAGTTTGGTTTGGCCTACTAGATTGATCTTTCTTGCATCTGGAGAAGTTCTTAGCTTTGGGTTCAATCTTGCGGTGTCCTTTCCCAATGACAACAGGAGCAGCAAGGCACATATTGTATTGTTGCCATCGAGGATAAAAAGATGGGGTTTATATCATATTGCATGAGTTTATCCCTCTACATCATGTCATGTTTCTTAATGCGTTACTCTGTTCTTTATGAACTTAATACTCTAGATGCATGTTGGATAGCGGTCGATCTGTGGAGTAATAGTAGTAGATGCAGGCAGGAGTCGGTCTACTTGTCACGGACGTGGTGCACATGTACATGATCATGCCTAGATAACATCATAATTATTCGCTTTTCTATCAATTGCTGGATAGTAATTTGTTCACCCACCGTAATACTTATGCTATCTTGAGAGAAGCCACTAGTGAAACCTATGGCCCCCGGGACTATCTTTTATCATATAAGCTTTCAATCTACTTTTATTTGCATCTTTACTTTTCGAATATATATTATAGAATACCAAAAATATATTTATCTTATCATATTATCTCTATCAGATCTCACTTTCGCAAGTGGCCGTGAAGGGATTGACAACCCCTTTATCGTGTTGGTTGCAAGTTCTTGTTTGTTTGTGTAGGTGCGTGGGACTTTTGAGGATTGATACTTTGGTTCTCAAAAAATGAGGGAAATACTTACGCTACTATTGCTGCATCACCCTTTCCTCTTCAGGGAAAACCAACGCAAGCTCAAGACGTAGCACAGATCTGCGGTTGTGAGGCGATGAAGAAATGGCGCACGAAACTCCCTGTTGGGTATCATCAAGCACCCGAGCATGCTGCGCCACTCGATGTTGGTGAGCTCTAGACCTTCTGCGTACATGCATGTGTCCGCTACCGGTGCCATCCTGGCCAAACACCCGCACTTATAGTCCATGGCGGGTTCAGTGGAATTCCAGAGAAGAGTTGGGGATGGGATGAACCCTAGATCTACGATTTGAAGAAAATGAGGAATGGGGGGAGGAGTTGTGTTAGTCTGGAGAACGAATGGATACGTTTTTATGGAACCAATTGAGCAACATAAGTAATAAATGTTGTGGTTGGTGTTAGGTGGTGGATTGGTTCTGATTCACTGTACGTGAATGCATTTGAGAAGCAACATGACTGCTTACTTGAAAATGGCGAACTGCATTGACATATCACGATGAACTGCGGAACGCGTGGTTGGGCCTGTGTTTGTGTATGGTATGTGATTTTTTTAAATTTTCAGTGGACTATCTTTCGTGTGTTGGCCCTGTGTTCGGGTTGTGAAGACGCATTGGGCTGGTTCCCGGTGCGTTGTGTGCGGCCTAATTTTTAGTTCCACCTCGCCCGCGAAAGGCGTGCCTGACCTGTTTATAAGCGCCAGCAAGGCCACCGTATCGAACTCCTCTGGTTACTTATTTGGGCGCTTATACACCGCACTCGCTGCTCTATGCTCTCTGGCCTGTGGGCCCATGTGTGGCCGGCCCCATGCATTGTGACTCAGAACGACTCGCCTTTTGTGGGCGCAGGCCAATTACGAGACTGGCTGGGGCCGGTTGCACCTGGGTGGTCAATTTCTTTTCTTTTTATTTTTCTATCTTAAGTTTTTTTTTCAATGTTGGGGCGTGCACTGCTTTTAGTAAATCATTCGTGCACTGCATTGATCAGGATTCTGTACTTCATGTGCACACATTCGGTACTGCATGTATAGTTCTCATTTTTGTTTCCGTGTTTTTGCTATTATATAATCTTTTTTCCAATGTATGGGAGTGCACTGCCTAGTAAATTATATGTGTACTGCATTGATTTATGGTTCTATACTTCATGTTCATATATTTCTGCACTGCACTGATTATTTACGTGTTCGCATTTTTCTTTTTGTGTTTTTCCTCTTATGAATTCTTTTGTCACATTTAGGGGCATGCACTGCTTTGTTGGGTATGTGTAAACTTCATTCGACAAAGCCTATACTGCAATCGCACACAATTTGTACTGCATGCGTCCTGTTTGCACACTTCGTCTTATTTTCGTTTTGTGCACTGCTGAATCTAATGATACATGAGCAAACAACAGAAAACAAATTATCACAACCATTCTATATGACAAGTTCATCATCAACAAACTGAGTTGAATAGAAAGCAATCTAACATAATCAAAGTTCATCAGTACAAGCGATTCTGCATGGCAAGCAAACTAAGTTCAGCACACAAGCAAACTAACGATACATAAGCAAACAACATAAAGCAAATTTGATGATAATTCTAAAATGACGCTGCCATTGTTGGCTCTTGGTCGGCACCATCTTCTTCTTCACCAATTAGCGTCTCCCCATCCCCAGCTGCTCCTGGCGAGCTTCTTGGGGGCTCCTCCTTCTCCAACTTTGCACGGCGAAGCCTGTCCTGCATGAGGGTGATGCGGTTCCATATATCGTATGTTGTGTAGGCGTCGTTTGCCACGTACTCGATGTGCCTCATGGACAGAGGTAGGGTGGCCCAGCACTTGTGTTCATCGTCGGTGATCTTCTTCTTCATGTTATTGTAGTAGTCGTCGATGAGCATAAAGGAGAGGTCTCCAAGGGAGTCCAACTCATTGGTTGCCTCAGGCACCCTCCACTCGTTCTTGATGTCAACAAAGTTGGCGACCTCCAGATTGACGCGCTCTAGCCTGGTTTTGTCACCGTTGATGGAGACCTGCAAAGGTGTACCTACGGTCGGCGAGGAAGTTGTCGAAGACGTTGCACCTTTTAGCGGCGCTCAGTTGGAAGAGCAAAACCGGGTGATTCTTGCCGATGGAGAGTTGGCAGCGGGCGGGTTTCTGCGTCGCTTCAGGCTCGTTCTTGTACTCGAGATCAATGCCGACGATCTTGTGGCACTTGAGGCTGAGGTGGTGCTCGTACTGCGCGAGGGAGATCGCCATCTGCTTCTTGTCATTGGTGTGGATGACGTGTAACTTGGTGTTGCCGTGGGCCTCCACGGCCTTGTCGCCCTTGAACTCGTCGGTGAACACCATCGCCGGTAGTAGGGCTTGGTGTTTTTGCGTGGATATGGAGCGATTTGGTGGCAGCGCAATGGATACTCGTGTTGTTTTGGATGCGAAGGCCTTTGGCAGGGGTCTGAATTTAATGGGAGGGCGCGGGGTGGGATGGCCGCATCGGATGAACTGCATGATCTCGCCGACGATGCGATTGTGTAGATCATGGGTTGGTGTTGTATCTATGATCAGGGGCTTGTGGCAATGGAACCGCTCTGATTGGGTGGTTGTATGCGAATGTGGATTTTTTAACGTGTGTTTATTATTTTTTCATCAGTAAATTTTTTTAACCACCACTTTCTGTGCGAACAGGCATTTTCTCATGTTTATATATGTATCTTGCATGATAATGGAACTGCATTGGTTATAGTTCTGCCCTACATCGTCTACAATATAGAATTGCATTTTGTCTACAAGTGCGTAGTTCACCGTTTTTTGCGTGTCCTTGTTGCAGCCCCTGAAAAAAGTACATTGTATTACGCATTTTTATCAGTTTTTCGCTGTGTTCTATGTCGTGTATTTATTCATGTAGGTAATTCGGAACTGGATTGGTATACCGTACTGCATTGTGTAACAAAATGCACTGCATTTTTCTAGTGCTGCATACTGCATCTGTTTTTTGCCTGTACTACTGTAGTCCCTAGTACGGGAGGGGTACAGGAAGGGGAAGGGGGGTGCCCCCCCCCCACTTTTTATTTTTGAACTTACTATTTTTTCTTAGTCGGCCTTGTTGGGCTTGTGTTCGGGTAGTGAAGACGCATTTGGGCCCAAGTCGGCCTATGAGCACGGCTGGTTCCCGGTGCGTTGTGTGCGTCCTAATGTTTAGTCCCACCTAGCCCGCGGAAGCCGCGCCCGACCTGTTTATAAGCACTGGCGAGGCTACCGTATCGAACTCCTCTGGTTACTTAATTGGGCGCTTATACACGGCGCTCGCTCCTCTATGCTCTCTGACCTGTGGGCCCATGTGTGGCCGACCCCATGCATTGTGACTCAGAACGACTCGGCTTCTATGGGTGCAGACCTACTACGAGACTGGCTGGGGCCGGTTGCACCTGGGTGGTCAATATTTTTTCTTTGTAATTTTTCTCTTAAGTATTTTTTCAATGTCGGGGCGTGCACAGTTTTAGTAAATCATCCGTGCACTACATTGATCAGGGTTCTGTACTGCATGTGCACGCATTCCATACTGCATGTACAGTTCTCATTTTCCTGTCCGTGTTTTTGCTAGTATGTAATCTTTTTTCCAATGTATGGGAGTGCACTGCTTATTAAATCCTATGTGTACTGCATTGATTATGGTTCTATACTGCATGTTCATATATTTGTGCACTTCATTGGTTATTTCCGTGTTTGCTTTTTTCTTCATCGATGTGTTCTATGCCATGTATTTATTCATGTAGGTAATCCGGAACTGGATTGCTATACCGTACTGCATCATGTAACAAAATGCACCGCATTTTGCTAGTGATTCATACTGCATCTGTTTTTTGCCTGTACTTACTGCAGTCCCTAGTACGGGAAGGGAAGGGGAAGGGGGGCGTTAGGGGCCCCCACTTTTTTTCGTGTGGAACTTATTTGAAGGTAGACCTTTTTTCGGATGTGTTTTCTTAACATGCGTGTTTTTTTTTATTTTAACTTTTTTTATGAATTGTATGTATTTTATTTTGTTTTACCGTATGAACTTCATTATTCTTCACAGAGAACTGCATCATGTGCGTTTTGATGTAGTCTGTCTTATTTTAGCCGGGCCGTTTTTGGGGCGGCCCATTTTTGTGACCCTTTGCGACACGCGGGCCTCCTACGTGTCCCTTCCAGGCGATCCAGCCGCTCCGCTCACAGGGAGGGAGACCGAGAACAATCCCCTCTTCTCTCTTGCGGTTTCTCCCAAGGAATCTCTCCCTCGACCAAAACCGCCATCGCCCGCAGCAACCGCCCTCATGAGGTCCTTATTCCTGTATTCCGTGTCGCCATCCTCTCTGCGAGCCGTTGCCGTTGCGCGCCCGCGGCCCTTTCCTGTCCGTTCCCGTTGCCGCCCCGCTCCCCCCTCCCCGCCACTGTCGTTGCACACTTCTTTGTGGTACGTTTCGCTTGGCCTCGTTCTTGATCGTCCCCTTGTCTTGTTTTGTGATTCTCGTAGTTGTTGTTGCTATTTTTGCTTGTGTATTTTTTTTGTAGGTAGTCGATTTGATCTCGTTTGAAGTCGATAGTCATGTGTAGCAAGGTGGATCTAGGGTTTCGTGAGATTTTCGCCGATTTTGTTGCTTATAAGTGTCACTTCGTCCTTGTGCTACAGGCAAACGCCATGTCTTCGCCGAGCAGAGTGGGAGGAGGAGTTCAGGGTATGTGGAGTGCCTACACTACTAGGGGAAAGCCTAGCAGCAGCGCGGGTTTAAGGCCTATCAGTAGCGCGGGATGGAGCGCTACTGGTACGGAGCTACAGCTAAAGCTTAGCAGTAGCGTTCCTAGACCCACGCTACTGCTAAATCGACTTAGTAGTAGCGCTTCTCCAGAGGAGCGCTACTAGTAATTAGTAGTAGCGCTTCTCCTTGCCCGCACTACTACTATTATTTCGTATTTTATTTCTTTTTTATTTCATGTTGTATTCATACACCTTTACACAAGTTTTCATACAACAGGAATTTAGAGATTGTTTTTACATCATAATGAGTTACTACATCACGGGGCGAAAGAACCGTGGACTAGTTTTAAGTGGATGTCCATCCACTTGAAACTAATCCGCGGTTCTTTCACCCAATGATATAATAATATCATCATCATCATCATATCATTAACAACTTAACATCATAGTACATCATTGTCATATAACACCTCCTCAAGATCATCGTTTTCATCAATGACATCACATAGCAAATTGGTCACTAGTCGTAATCACAAGTACTCCTCATCATCAACTCTAACACATTACCACATAATAAACATATTGTACCTCATAGGACCTACTACATTCTCTTAGGACCTACTACATTTTCTAAGGTAAAATAGCAAAAAACAAGATAGCCCCTGACTCTCCATTATGGAGAATGGAGATTATCCTGTCTCCAATTCTTGCCTTTTGCTGAATGTTACTTCCAAGAACCTCCTTGCGAATGTCCAAATATATTTTCCATTCTTTGATGAGCATGTGTTCACTGGTTTTAGAAATCCGATATGCACAGGTGAGCTCCCTAGATTTACCATGAAGTATGTTCAGAACTGTAAGGTGGCCATTCTGATACATCAGATGAGGCACACAATCCATCGGGAGTTTCTGTTGAAAAACATAGTAATAACTTCGTAGTTAGCAATGATGTACTAGTTTTAGAAGTATGCAAAAGATGCACGGATGTCGTAATAGTAAAAAATCTTACCAGGGTATCTCCATAGAAGTTACCTGGTTCAACACGTGCACTAGTGGCACATATTCACAAAAATTTGGAGGAGTTCGATAATAGGTATTGTAATCCTCAAGAAGAGTACAAAATGCGATCAGATGATTTTTCTCCTTATAAGTTAATTCGGAGCCATCGGTGTAGTGGGTTTTGTCTACCATCTTCCGCACAGTCTTGGAAGAATCAAAATAAGCTGTCAATGGAAATAAGCTGTCAACTATTTTGAAATAAACAATATAAATTAGTTAATAACTATGTTTGAGAAACTCACATAGCGGTAGAATAGGAAGCGTATCAACAAGGACCCAAATGTCCATATTGTCTTGCTCGATGTCAGGATCACCAAGATCCACGGTGACAATCATACCCTCATAAAAACCATACATTTTGCAAAGTGCTTCCCAATTTTGGCAACCAAAATGGGTTACGCTCTGAGCATTGCACAGATTTACTTCAAAATCCATATCATGATGGGTCCTTGGGTGTATTTTGTTTGTTTCAAAATTTTCATGGTCTTCAAAACCCATCCTCTCCAAGACATAGTGTCTTGCATGGCATGGGATAAGCTAGTCGAATTGTAAAAGATGAAAATTAGACGTTGAAATAGTTGAAGTCATGCTTAATTATGAAAAAAACACTTGTCATTGTTGTGTACCGTTTCAACATTGAAGGTCTCCTCGAGCTTAATGCTGAAGCGCCGATCTGCGCCCAGCTCAACGAACCTGTCGCACATACCTCGATCGTCGTGGCACCAGCTGCACTCCCCCGGGAGACTGTCGTCGTCCGAGTACGACATTTCCTACGCTCATAATTCAAAGATTAAACTTATACAACTAAATATCTGTACTAAAAAACCTAAATTAAATCATTATTTTTCAATAAAACCCAGGCCACTCGATATTTCCTACATATTCTAGCACAAGTCATGCCAGAATTCACGGAAAAATCCGGCATGACCTTTGCTAAAAAAGGACATATCAAGCGCCTTAAATTTGTCGGACAGAAATTAATCAACACTCCGGCGAAACATAGGCCACTCGGAGGTGTAAACTAAACATGAATGGCCACTTGGGCAACCACATATCCTATTTGAGAAACACAAGATATACATGGATATTTGGCTGGTCCCACCTCAAGGTCGGAGGGGGTCAGTGACGGGGACAACGGCGGGGATGATGGAGGGGCTCCTTGATTTCTGCAAAAGCAAAAACCGAATAATTGCTTAAACTAAAAAAATAACAACAAATATGACATGTTCAACTAGTTTTATTAATTCAACCAGTTCTTACTAAATATAAACTTACAATAAATAGAAAAAAACTAGTTCTTTCTAAAAATAAAGTAGTTCAACTAGTTATATTAATTATCTTACTAAACATACATTAGTTCTATTAATTCAACTAGTTCAACTAGTTTATTAATTTACTTACTAAACTAGTTCAACTACAACTAAAGTAGTTAAACGAGTTTATTCATTTACTTACTAATTATTTTAAACACTTACAAAAAACAGTAAAAATAAACTACATTAGACAATAGTAAAAAAACATCTACTATTAATCATACTGCCCTAGTTAACTAGTACCATTAGTACTACTAATTAACATCTATTACTACTAAAAATCATTATCTATGAACCCTAAATTAACATCTACTAGTACTAAACAACATCTATTACTAACTAAGAAGAGATAAAGGGGTTGGGGCGACGAAGAGGTAGGGGCGGCGAGGGCGGGATCGGGATCGGGAGGCGGCGGTGCTGGGTGGGCTCGGGTGGCGGCGGCGAGGTCGAGGGCGGTGGGAGGAGGGCTGCCGGTGGAGGAGGGAGGAGGGGCGGCCACAGGCGGAGGGAGGAGGGCGCGGTGCGAGGATGAGGGAGGAGGGCACGGTGAGAGGAGGAGGGACGGAAGGAGGGAGTACCTCGGCGGCGGACGAACGAAGGCGGCGGCGACGACGCACGACGACGGTTGTCGGCGCGGGCGAGAGTGACTGAGAGGGGGAGAGTGAGTGAGAGAGAGGGTCGGCCGCGCGCGTGGGGATAAGGTAGGGTTAGTTGTAGCGCGTTTGTCAAAACGCGCTACAGCTAATCTGAATAGCAGTAGCGCTGTGCAGTGTTGCATGCTACTGCTAAGTTGGACTAGCAGTAGCACTTTGCAGTTAAAAGCGCTACTGCTAAGTGTAAGTATGCAAAAATACGTCAATCCAAAAATACATTGGCCATCAATGATCTTTTTGTGTACAATCTGAATTGTCAATATGAGTCCTCTCCGTTAGGAACCGGAGAGGACTCATATTGCAGCCACAAATTCTACACATAGAGTTCAGTGAAGACCAACTGGTTGTGATAGTTTCAGAAGTAACATATTTAAGATGGTAAACACCCTGTTCGCGGAGCGAGGTGGGACTAAACTTGTGGGCTGAACTTAGCAGTAGCGATATTTTTAGAAGTGCGCTGCTGCTAACTTCTATAGCAGTAGCGCGGTTCAATATAGGGCGCTACTGCTATAACTAGCTGGATGGCAAGGTCATGGCAATTAGAGCAGTAGCACGGTTTAGTGCGCTCGCGCTACTGCTATTTTCCTTTCAGCAGCGCGTTTTGCTCGCACGCACTACTGCTAAATAGCAGTAGCATCGTATTTTGAGGAGCGCTGCTGGTAAGATTCTGTGTATAGGCTTTTCCCTAGTAGTGTTATTTTAGGCTTTGTTTATTTTGTTGATGTTTATCTAGTTTCCTAATTCATCATGTATATTGGTTTATGCTCTGTTAGTTGTCAGCATCCATTTGAATTATTTTGTCATGTGATGTTTTGTAATTTCTATTTTCTGGTTCTCTTTGAATCCAGTAGGTGATTACAGTGCTCATAATGATACACCAATTGACTCTCGTTGTCCTGGTGGTAAGGATCATGGTGTCGAGGGAGGACATCAAGTGAATTTGCCGATTGAATCTTCTCCCATAAGTGTGGCCACTCCTTCTGGTATGTGATTGATTTGTTTATTTTTGTGTATGCTGGTTGCTTGATGTTGTACAAATTGGTGTTACCTTGTTGTATCTAGTCCGGCATTTTGTTGGGAACAAACATGTGAACTGCATTTATTTGTATATGTGAACTCCACTATATGTATGTGTGAACTGCGTTGTTGTTTTATTAAAGTTTTTTGTACAATGCATTATTTTTTATTTTGAGCTTATGGTTGGAGCACTGCATTTATATGTCTAAGTGTATTGCATTTGTTCTTTTTGTGCACTTTTTAACGAGCATAGTCAAACTTCATTTTGACGCAGTGTCTGTTTTCCATGCTGGGGCGCCTGGGTTTGATGAGGTTACTCAATTGATTGGCCATTATTTTACAGAGGGTAATGTTGGTGTGAGCTTTGACCAGAGACGTCCCGTCTTGTCTGAAACACAATCGTAGTCTGTTGATGGTACAAAGCAATTTACACACGATTGGATGGTCTCGGAACAACTTCGTAAATATGAGTTGAAGCAAAGCAAGAAGAAGTTGAGGTTTGAAATTGACTCAAAAGAGTTTGCGGAGAAGGAGAAGCACAGGAGAGCTGCAGATGGTGCCAAGGGTGGCAAATTTGACAAGGTGAAGCAGCCTTCTTTACAGAAGAAGAGGCTGAGTACTGTTGCTGAGGAAGGTGGTACACCTCGGCCGAGTCCACGTGTTGCTGGCAAGAAAACTGTTGAAGCTGGTGGAAAGGATGATCCTCAGCGCAAGCGACTACATGCCACTGAAGGTCCCAACTCTGATGATGACGACTTTGTGCTTGCTTATTATGTGAAGGATGTTCATCCTTGTAGACGCAAAGACTGTGGTTCATCTAAGAGTCTACCCAAGCGTGCCCGTGATGATGTCGATGAAGATGTTGGTGGTGACTCTGGCGAGGAGGTGGATGCTGCTCCAATGGGTTGTTGAAGTGCACTGCATTTGTTTCCTTCATTGTTATTCTATCTGTGTTTTCTATGTCTCTTTTTTTATGGCTAGTCTTATAATGTGGATTGCATTTCCCTTTACACAGAGGAAGAAGTCTAGTAAGAGCAATGCAACTGAAGATGATGCTGAGGGAGATGATTCTCGATTTAACAAGACCGTACGTTTGTTGCTTCCCACTATTTGCAAGGAGCTTCTTTGTTGAAAGAGGCACATTGTAGTCGTGTTCGGGATGCTGGATTCGGCGTTGTCTTTGAACTGACAGTAAAGAAAAATGTGTCGCGCATTCTTATGTGCTATCTGATGGGAGTGATTGACCCTGCCACCGTGATAATGGACTTTGGGAATGGCAGGGTTCTTTGAATCAATCGTGATATAGTTCATCACATTTTTGATTTACCTATGGGACGTCACACTGCACCCATGCCTGCTGCCAGCGGCCATGATGACTTGTTGACTGCCCTCAAGGATGAGCTTGGCTTTGGCTGTTCAAAAAGTATAGGTTTCAAGGACTTGCTTGAGTTGTTGAAGGTGTTGGTGGAGGAAGATGATCATGTGACTGTTGACCTTGTTGTGAAGGTGTTCTTCCTGATACTTTTCCAAAATTTGTTGTGCCCCGGGCTTGCAGTTTGTTTGGGTAGAGTTGCTGCAATGGTAGAGAACATGGATTATGCGGCTATGACTCAGATGAAATTTTGCCAGCTTATTGTTGATGAGTTGTAGGCAGCTGTGGTGAGGTGGCAAACAGAAGGCAGCAAGCAGAATTCTGCAGAGGGTTGTGCCATTATCCCCCTGATTATGTATCTTGACGTCTTGAAGCTTCACAAATTTCCAGTCATGCACACGCTGACGCCACATGCATCATATACCTGACGACCAAGAACCTGATGAAGTTGTACAATGAGGATGTGCTTGTGAAGGGAAAGATTTACTTCAAAACTTACAAATTTGGGAAGCTGCCGGTTTGTGCATCTGATTTTTTAATATCAGATTGTTTAAAAAAATGTTCAACCATTATAAATCTGAACTTTTCTAGTACTCACATGTGTACTTCTCTTTACTTGTTGTCTTTTTTTGCAATGGAAGTTGTCACGTGATATTGTGTACAACCGTCTTGTTGCAGTTGTACACGGCAACCCCAATGCGGGGCCTAGCACTCATGCTAGGTTTTATGAGCCTATCTGTAGCCAGTTTCCTGCCTGTGATGATGGGGTGCCGCATACTCGTGGTTTCATGGATCGACTGATGTTTGATAATGGCAGTGTGTTTACTTTGGGATGAACGGGACATTCATCTTGCGGAATTGCAAGATTTTCAGTGTGCCTATAGCCTTTACTGAAAAAGGCTTTCGCCCCGCTTTATATATAAAGCAATGATTCTCGACAACTCGGTACAAACACACGCCAACACTACACACATACCCAAGGCAGGATACATAGGCGCTGAGCGCAACAACAACCCTAGCACTACAAGAGCAACCAGGGTCCTATCCCGTGAACGCGCCACCGCGAAGAGATAATGCCACATACGACGAACCGTGGGCTCCAAGATGGCGCCTTCAGGAAGGATACGACACCGGAGCGCCGCCACCGCCTGACCCCGAGGATCAGCGTTTCCCCTGGAGCCACCAGTCTGGTAATGAGAGCCGCTACGACGCCTTCAGGAAGGGAATGAGCTTCGCCATCGCCGGTTCATCCGAAGATAGAACAGGTTTTCACCCCGGCCAACAAATCACCACCACCGAACGCCACACCCCGGCGACGACGCCACCCACACGACCATGGCCACCGGGCAGCACCTAGCCGCGGGCTCTGCCCATGAGCACCGCAGAACCACCACCAGGGCCACCGCCCCGACATTCAAGACCCGGACACCACCTCACTCAAGACCCACCACTACTGCCACCAAAGATGTGGGCGGAAAGGACCCCCCCTATCGCACCCCTGGGCTGGCCCCAATGACTCCATCGACTCGTCCTGCTGCCGGGCGGGAGACGAGGTCGGTCCTGTAGCCGGGCGCGAGACGAGCTCGGTCCTGCAGCCGATCGCGAGACGACTGATAGATTGTAACCGGGGGAGGGCCGAACCTTCAACGACGGTAGCGACCCGACGAGGAGGAGAGGGACCGAAGGTCGAAACGGGCCGCCTACAAACGAGCCGACGCCGGAAAACCAGGCGCCGCCACAGCCGACCTGCCAAACTGTCGTGATGCGGACGCAGCGAAAGGAAGCCGCCACGCCAAGAGAGTCGAGCCACCTCGCCGCCGCCCACATCCGGAGCAGCCACCACACTGGTCCACTGCACCAACCCGCGCCGCCCGGCGGAAAAAAGCGACAGATCCGGCCGGCACACATCCACCACCACCAGCCCCAGCCCGCGTCCAGCCCCCGACCAAAACCAGAGGAGAGAAAGGGCGAGACCCACACCGCTGCGCCACCACCTCCGCCAGCAGACCACCACGGCGAAGACGACTGACCGCAGCCCACACTCACTGCGTCCAAATCTGGCAGCCCGCCTTCACCACACCAGGGCGTGGCCCGACACGCCGCCACCACACCCGGACGCGACCACCAGTGCCGATGCGACGCCGCACGGTGGAGTCCCAAGGAAGTGCCACCACCAGATCCGGGGCCCTCGGCCCGTGCCGTCCACCCCGCACGAAGAGACGAGAGGGTCCCCGCCGCCGCCGGCGGCGACCGGGCTTTGCCTGGCCCCGGCCTCTAGCGGCGGCGAGGGAGGAGGAAGCGGGAGGAGGGGTGTGCTGGCGGCGGTGGTGCAGTCGCCCGCGGGAGCGACGCGGGAGGGGATAAGGTCGGGTCTGGTCGATTTTCTGCCTACTGCCTTTAGAGTTTAGAGTTCACAGAAATCTTCGTCATAAATTTTCTTCATGTCCAATGCATAGGTTAGGATGAATTTTTTGTTCTTGTGTGTCTGTTCGTTTTGTTTCTTTGGCCAGGTGGAACGTCCTTAAAAGGCAAATGTTAAACTATTAACTCACCGTATGGTTACATGGGCAAAAAAAGTCTTCAAATTATATATGTACAGGGGAGGAAGATTAGGTTGTTTCCTGAAATTCATGCAAAATGTTCTGTGGAACTCCCGCTAAGTTTGTTATTTAAGATTCTCTCTTTTCGTGACTGGGGGTGTACCCTGGGAGAAACTAGTGGGGGTGGAAGGCACATAACTTGTAATGGGGAAAGAGGTTATACTGGGAGACAATGGATAGAGATAGGGGACACCACAGGTTCGTTTGTAAGACAGTGGACCCTACTTGCATAATCAAGATGCAGCACAATTTGTGGGCATGTCAAGGCTACATACATTGAATGTGCTAATGCGGATCAGAGATGTTAGTTCCACAACTGTGTCTACACTTCAAGAAAGAAAAATAAAAAGCCCGGCACGTGAAGTTCTGTGAAACAATGAAGTAAGCACCGAGACCTTGTCTACAAATTGCTAGTTTCCTTGTCTTGTAGAAGCAATATATATGCTTGGAACTACAATAGAGATGTGACAGTCGCGTATATATGGACAAACCTATGACGAGAGCAACCTTGACCAAAGTTGAAAGGGGCATCTTTTAGAAGTGGGATACATTGGAAATTTGTGTTAGAGATCAGTCATGGGAATATCTCCCTCCTCCTGGGCCAGCAGGCAGATCTCCAACAGAATGATGGATTTTGTTTCTGCGTCGGGCAGGTAGAGCTTTTGGACAGTAGATGTTTAACTGGGTCTTGCATCTTTGAGACAACAGGCAGAGCATCACCTCGACCTGACACAACATCGTTGTAGCTTTGTTATTTTCTCTAAGCACTATCAAGGATTTTGCCTTCTTCGGTGCAGCAACCAAAGAACGTCCACACAAACCCCATAGATGCTCTATGCCTGGGCGGCGACAATCAAACTATCTCGTTCCGTACCCCTCGGTCGCCACTGCCTAGAGCGACGCGACGGATCTCATCCAGCACCCCTTGGTCGCCCCTGCCGAGTGCGAAGGTGGCTTCCCCCCAATCAACCGCCACTGCCAATCGACGGAGGCTATGGGGCCCATCTCTCACGGCCTCCCCTTGCTCTGTGGGCGACAAGACCTGGTGGCGGTCAGGAGCGTCCAGGTCCGATGCACATCTAGGTGTACGGCGGCGGGACTAGGCGACTGGTGGTCCGCGGTGGAGGTCCAGGTTCGTCTCGTGGCGGCGCTCTCCAGCCAGATCGGGCAGATTCGGTGCTTTCGGCCACGAACAGGATAGGGTCGCTGGCCTCGGCCAGATCTGGCCGTGGATGGTAGCTGGATGTGTCTGTTATGTCCGGTGGCTGGCACCGGGTTGCAAAGGGCATGGTGGCGGGTGCGGCACGTCAACAACTCGCCGGATCTTGACGGGTTCTTCTGATCACGCCGGGATTCAACCCTTGTCCGGGTCCTCATTTGGATCAAGCGATGATTGTGCTTTGGCATCGTAGTCCCTCTTGAGGGCATCGTTTCTAGAGTTTGCTTCTGTTGAAGGGACCATCGACACCCGCGGCACACAGCCTGGTGGTGCGACTGCCGATGAAAATCCCGCCGACTGCGGTCATGGCAGATGATGGCGGCGTATCTGATGTCATTTCATTGTTGAGGCATCGATCGTCGTTGCAGTTTGCGTCATAATGCTCTGGATGCTCCGGGGGAGAACCTAGATCCGGGTCTCTCGGACTGGACGATGACTGCGCCGTTGGTGTCCTTCTTCCTACTGGGGCATCATTTTGGAGTAAGTGCTGGTTGGAGGGGACTAGAGGAGGAGCGGTGTTACATCTACCGCAAGGCCGACGACAGATCTCGGTGGCATGGCGCTATGGAGTTTCGGCGACGGGCGCGTTTGGATGGATACATGTAGGATCGCGGTGTTCTCGACCTGACAAGGTCGATACGCCAATGTCTGCTCTGGAGATGGATCAGTGGAAGACGGCGGCAGCACGGCCTCTTTGAGTGCGCCGCACCGGTGTGTGTCCCAACAATGCGGTTTGGTGGTCCCCTCTTGATTTAGATGTTAGGCTATGGTGCCATGTCTGTTTGGTATTAGGCTCGGACTATTGACACCCCATCAAGTAGACACGAATAGCGACAAATGTTTTTGAAGATGGTGGCTTCAGACTACCTGATGTATTACGTTGTAAGGTCGTTGTAAATAATTAATAAAATGGTTGTTTGCATGGCTCATATAAAGAGACTGGGGTCATCTTCCTTTTTCTAAAAAAAATACAATATAGAGAAGTTATGGAGAGAGAGACAAAATGGCATGGACGATGTATATCGCCGACAGTTGAATGGGAACATCTTCAAGAAATGAGGTGCATCGGAAACTTTAGTTGAAGTTCAGTTGTACGAAGAAATCCCAATTCCTTGCGGCAGGAAATGAACAAGTCCTGATTCCTTGCGGCCGCAGACAAAGCTTGGGCGAGGAAATGGACTTTGTCTCGGTGGCAGCAGACATTTTCCAATAAAAGGAATATATTTATATCGCAAGCTATCAATTACGCCGAGCCTATGCAACAGCGAAATGTCCAAAGGACATCACGGATTCACACAGCAAAAAAAAAAAGAAGAAGAAAAAACAAAAGATCCCGTCACAGTGTTCAACTCCTTATAACCGCAGCACCAACCACCTCCAAGACAACATGTCAATGAGGACCGGCATCAAGCAGAACACGGTCTTGGCGCTAGAAGAACTCTAGGCCCGCCTATATTAACCAAGCAAACCAGCAGGCCCCGACGCCGCCGGTCAGAACAACAGATGAGAAGGCAACCACGGCGCCCCCTATGCAGACGTGCACTCGCCCCTGCCTCGCCGCTCTGGCTCGCGCTTGTTCGCGCCCCAACACCACCTGCAAGAGCCAGCAGCTCCCGCCCACCGAAACCGCCGGCCGATCCCACCTTGTTCCCCATCCAACATCGATTAGATCTAGGAACGGAGCCCCAAATCCACCCTTGCCCCATACCAGTCAGTTGGAGAGCTCAATTGTATTCACTGCTCAACAATGTTACAAAGTACAACATATATCCCCGCAGGGAGTGAGCTAACTGTCCTAGAAACAAGGCGCGCAGGCCATGAGCGTTAGTGGATCCTACAATCTAGGACTAGACTTAGTTACAACAGAACGTTACACAAATGTATATGAGTTTTGTTTAACACCCCCCCTCAGCCGGAACTCCGTTCGGTAGGACGTTCAGGCTGGCACGAAACTCATGGAACACTTGAGAAGGAAGTCCTTTGGTGAACAAGTCAGCAAATTGGGAGGTCGAAGGAACATGGAGCACACGAGCCTCGCCAAGAGCCACTCGATCTCGAACGAAATGGAGATCAATCTCGATATGCTTCGTCCGTTGGTGTTGTACGGGGTTGGAGGCGAGATAGGTGGCACTGACATTGTCACAATACACCACAGTTGCACGAGTCGGCGTACACTTGAGATCGTGCAAGAGCTGTCGAAGCCAACAATCAGCAACACAATTTGCAACACCCCTGTATTCAGCTTCAGCACTTGAGCGGGACACGGTAGGCTGCCGCTTAGATGACCAAGAAATAATGTTGTTGCCAAGAAAGACACAAAACCCTGAAGTCGACTTGCGGGTGTCCGGGCAACCGGCCCAATCAGCATCAGTATAAGCAATGAGGTCATGAGAGGGTGACTTGTAGACCTGAATGCCATAGTGTGAAGTGCCTTGGAGATACCGTAGTATTCGTTTGACCAGTTGCATATGAGTGTCCCGTGGCTCATGCATGAAGAGGCAAACTTGTTGAACGGCATAGGAGATGTCCGGGCGGGTAAGAGTGAGATATTGAAGTGCGCCAGCCAAGCTACGGTAGTATGTAGGGTTGGAAAGAATGTGACCATCGTGAAGAGATAGCTTGGCCGAAGTGTCAACAGGTGTGGATACAGGTTTGCAGTGGAGCATGTTGGCACGGTCGAGAATCTCGAGTGTGTACTGCTGCTGGCAGAGAAACAAGCCGAAGGAGTTGGGGGTAACATTTATGCCCAAAAAATGATGCAACTCACCAAGGTCCGACATGGAAAACTCCTGTTTGAGGGAAGCAATGATGGAGTGTAGGGTGGAAGGAGTGTTGGTCGTAAGGATGATATCATCGACATACACCAGAAGGTAGGCAATGCTGGATCCAATGTGGCGAATGAACAAAGAGGAATCACTCTTGGAGGCACAAAACCCAATGGATAGAAAGAAGTGCTTGAACCGAAGAAACCACGTCCGAGGGGCTTGTTTCAATCCATATAGGGACTTGTTGAGGAGGCACACATGATCAGGGTGGGATGCATCAACAAAACTGGCCGGTTGAGAGCAGTACACAGTTTCCTTGAGATCGCCATGAAGGAATGCATTCTTGACATCTAGCTGATGAATGGGCCACGAGTGAGAGGTGGCAATGCTGAGCACAACACGAATGGTGGCCGGCTTGACAACCGGACTGAAGGTCTCGTCATAGTCCACACCCTCTCATTGAGTAAAGCCCCGCACAACCCACCGAGCTTTATAACGAGCCAATGAGCCATCCGTGTTGAACTTGTGGCGAAATATCCACTTCCCCATGACAACTTTAACACCTGCAGGCTTAGGAACCAAAGACCAAGTGCAGTTATGGATTAAAGCATGGTACTCATCTTGCATTGCTTGCCGCCAAATGGGGTCCTTAAGTGCAGATTTGTACGTGGGAGGGAGAGGGGAGAGGGATGGGGAAGTGGAATCAGCGAGAAAAAAGTCATCGGGGCATGCAATACCCTCGTTTGGCCCTGGTGGTCATTTGGTGCAAGTTACGTGGGGGTTCAGCCGACTGTGCATGGCGGGGTAGACGTGTCGGAGGGGGAGTGGGCGTGCATGCCTCGGAGCCCGAGGATGATGCGGTGGGGCTGGCGACGCGGCAGGAGGAATCTGCGGGAGGTGGGGCAGAGGCGACAGGCGCGGAGGGTGAGGGGGATGCGGATGAACTGATTGGTGGTGAGGCGGGCGCGGCAGGCGAGGAAGATGCGGTCGGGCCGTGGGATACGTGCGGCCTGGTGCGCGGTTGGCTGGTAGTGGGGGTGGGGCCGGCTGGGGATTGGTTGCATGCGGGAGAAGCGCGTGGCGCGGGAGGGGATGGGTGGGGTGGCCAGTACGAGGTATGCAGGGGTGGCAGATCCGAGAGATCTGGTGGGGATTGGGGCGCAGCGAGCGGATCAGGTGCGGAGGGGGGTTGGGTAGCTGGTGGTGTGGCCGATTCGTAGGGAAATGCAGTTTCGTCAAAAATAACATGCCTAGAAACAATGACACGGCGTGTGGATAAATCATAGCACCTGTACCCCTTATGTTCGAGCGGATAGCCTAAGAAGATGCAGCGGGTCGAGCGAGGGGATAGTTTATGAGGCATGGTGGCAGATGTGTTGGGAAATCATAAGCACCCAAACACTCGAAGATGATCATAGGTGGGATGTGTGCCATGAAGTAGGTAGTAGGGTGTGTTATCGTGGATGGCACGGGAGGGACGTCGATTGAGGAGATAGGTGGCGGTGTGGAGGGCCTCAACTCAAAATGGGTGAGTAAGATGAGCTTGAAAAAGGAGGAAACGAACGACGTCATTAGTAGTGCGAATGAGACATTCGGCCTTTCCATTTTGGCGAGAAATGTGTGGGCAAGAGATCCGATATGCTATGCCGTTGTTAGAGAAGAAGGAGCGGAGGGATGAGTTTATGAACTCGCCGCCGTTGTCACATTGCATTGCTTTGATGATGACATTGTATTGTGTGTGGATGAACGTGAAGAAGCGTTGAAGGGTAGAGGAGATGTCCGATTTGTTTCGTAGGGGAAACGTCCAAGAGTAGTGTGTGAAATCATCAAGCACCACGAGGTAAAATTGAAAACCGGAGAAACTTACAACGGGAGAGGTCCACAAATCACAATGTATTAAATCAAAAGGTGCAAAAGTTTTACTAAAAGAAGAAGAAAAAGGAAGACGTGATTGGCGTCCTAGTTGACAAGCATTACATGGAGTGTGGGCACTTTTAGTATTACATGAGCTAAGGAAGTCGTTGGCTAATGTAGACAGGGAATGAGCTCCGGGGTGCCCAAGGCGTCGATGCCACAAGTCTGACGTGGAGACGGTGAGCGCCGACGGTGGAGGATGGTTGTTGTCGTGGAAAGGATAGAGATCGTCGTTGCTAACGGAGATCATGAGAACCCTCCGAGTACGAAGATCCTTCACAAGGAGACCGTAAGGGTAAAATTCAACGGAGCAAGAATTGTCTTTAGTAAAACGTCGAACGGAAATTAAACTGGTGACAACATTAGGAGAGACAAGAACGTCGGTGAGACGAAAATCGTGTGGTGAAAGTGTGACAGAACCAGTGGCAGTGACCGGTAAGTGGTGGCCATTGCCAACAAGTATGCTAGAGGGAACATGCTTTAAAGAATAACTAGACTTGGAGAGGTTACCTGGGTTGCCTGTCACGTGTGAGGATGCACCGCTGTCAAAATACCATTCGGGGGCGGGGGCGGCCGGAAAACCACCAGTGCTGTAGGTGGCATTGAGCATAGCAGCGTGTTCCCATGACGATGGGGCAGGCGGGTAGAAGGGAGCATGGGGCATCGGGGCAGGCAAGAGTGGGTAAGCCTGCGCATGTGACCCGGGGCGCGGACCGAGCACGCCCGCGGCATTCGGTGGGATCCAGCCAGAGCGCGGTGAGGGAAGAGCCATCCTGTAGGGCGTGAAGTAGCCGGTGAAGGGCGACGCCAGATGCGGGGAGGGATGACCACGGCCGTTGTTGTCGCCACGCCCACGATCGTGGCCACGTCCGCGTCCGCGACCTCCACGATCACCGCGGTCACCGCGATCACCACCATCGCGATCGCCACGCCCACGACTAGGATGTGGTGGCGGCGGGGGAGCGCCCTGCGCGCCGGCAGTAGGGCGATCCACACGATCGGTGCGGCCCCCAGTGCTAGAGCCGGCACCAGAGGCACCGCCGCCAGGCAAGGCGAAGGCAGAAGCACTCTCCTCAGCGGCGCGCTGCTCCTGTGACTCCTCTGCCAGGACGACGCGGGAGAGGACGGTGTCGAAGGGAGATCCTGATCGCCAAGCACGACCCGGATCATGTCGAGGCCGTGGAGAAACTGGGTGGTGAGGTCCACCTCGGTGACGGCGCAGTCGATATCGGCGAGGCCGTCGGTGAGGAGCTTCATCCGGCGAGCGTATTCGGAGACCGAAAGGTCACCCTGCTTGAGATTGCGGTACTGGCGATTGAGAATCATGAAGCGGGCGGCTCGATTTGCAAGAAAGTAGTCACGGATCTTGTGCCAGAGGGTGAAGGTGGTGGTGGCGCCGCCGACCTGATCACACATGGTGTCCGAGAGTGTGGCATAGATCCACAGAACGACGTGAGCGTCAAGCTCGAGGTAGGTGGAGGAGGCGTTGGGTGGTGGTGGCTGGTCGATGAGGAAAGAGACCCCGTAGAGGACGAGAACCATGTGGAAGAAGGTCTTCCATTTGTGGTAGTTGTGATCGGCGGGGTTAAGAAGGAACTTAATATGGTTGGTGATGTGATCTTGGAAGATAGGGTGGCGCGGGGCGGGTGCCGGTGGGGCGGTGGGGACGCCGGAGGTGAACAGAGGGGCGAATTGACAGCGCGAGTCGGCGGGGGAAGAGCCGCTGAGAAGAGAGGGAGAGGTGCCGAAGATGAACGGGGGCGAGGAGGCCGGCGCGATGGCCGTAGCAGGCGCCCTCGACGAAGAAGAAAGAGATCCAGGGGAGGTGGCAGAGCTCGTGGCGGCGTTGGAGGAGGAGTCGGTGACCATGATGCGCCTGGTGTCTGGTACCAAGTTGGAGAGCTCAATTGTATTCACTGCTCAACAATGTTACAAAGTACAACATATATCCCCGCAGGGAGTGAGCTAACTGTCCTAAAAACAAGGCACGCAGGCCATGAGCGTTAGTGGATCCTACAATCTAGGACTAGACTTAGTTACAAGAGAACGTTACACAAATGTATATGAGTTTGGTTTAACACAGTCTGCACCCGAGCGAGCGAGCCGCTGCAGAAAGGAAGGCAGAACTAGCCGGCAAGGACACCGGGACGACCCTGACGGGCGCCGCCGCATGCCGGGCGGGGACCAGCGGGGAGAGTCCCAAGGGGCTGGGCGAGACGAACATGATCTGATGCCCCAGACCGCCGAGACACCGCGCAGCAGAGCCCCTGCCACCGCCGTCAGCCATGCGTGCTTTGCCCGCCGGCGTCCTGCAGCGGAGGCGCAAGGAAGGGACCGCGGAGGATGTTGCGGCGGCGCGAGCAAGGTTGGCCCGAGTCGCCTGGGCGGCAGCAGACATAACTTGGGTGTAGCAAACAAATGAAGGTGCCGTATATGAGATGGTGGCCGGAGCTTCTCCTCAACGGGCTGCAGCATCTACGTACGTTGTTGTTCCCTCCAAACATAGAGTTGTTATTTCTCCAAACGCCTAGTTAGACCAACCATGATGGCTCGGTGCCATGATCAAGCAAGCTTGCA
Organism: Triticum dicoccoides; assembly: GCF_002162155.2. NCBI lineage: Eukaryota > Viridiplantae > Streptophyta > Magnoliopsida > Poales > Poaceae > Triticum > Triticum dicoccoides. Next base: position 36,388,413 of record NC_041381.1, on the reverse strand, counting down.
TCTTTTCTATTTTTGCGGAGAAGCCTGCGTCCTTGTTAGAACAAACAATTTAAAACCCTCCAGATAATATACCATGATCTACTAGGTCATGCAGGACAAGCACAGAACGCCAACCAAACTAGCCATATATACAACGAAAAATAGAGTAGTTATCCGAACTGGAGGTGGTAGGATACATAACTTGCTGGATCAGGTTTGTCGCTTGCAGTAGCAAAGCACACACTGGTGTGGTGCACCATGACAGTACGAGTAAAACCATGGGATATGGGCAAGTAAAGTGATTCTGAGTTTCTGAAGATGCAGTGTGTATTCTGGGTAGTAAAACAAATGTGCCCTTCGTGTCTACTAGACAGAACGGACAGTGGTGGATCCAGAAATTGAACTTAGACATGACAAAGTATTTAAGGTAAAAAGAACTTGCGATAAAAATGCAAATTTGCAAAAAGTGAACCGATAAAATTCAATAAGGTCCGGCTCCAAAAACTAGGGGTTCGGCTAGGTTGTATAGACGTAATCATGTAAGCGCACCCACATTGTAGCAAAAATTTCCGATGAGAAGACGAGGTTGACAACGAGAAAGAAGTTTTAAGGGTGGGCATAGGGGAGAGAAGCGCCTAGGGACATTATACTTTTCTTTCTAAACAAGTGGTGCCCATTTTTATAACTAACATGAAGCCCAAACCGTGACATAATAAGGTTGAATACATTGTCGTTGTGGACGCCCTACCCGGTTGCACCGTGATCTCCGTCTGCCATTGTCGTTGTGGTAGTCGTGGTCCCTCCAGCGGCTGTAGGACAACGGATAGCCTCGGCAGCCTTGTCCGGCGGTTGCCTTTCGGGGAGGAGCCGCTCTGCCTCCTGCCAGGCCATTTGGAGTGCCACCGAGGCCACTGCCGACGTGGCCTTCGAAGCCCTGGCGGCAGCCTTGCCACGACCGGCCTTGGTGGAGAAGTCGCTAAGCGAGCACTCCTCGCCGATCTTGCCGAGCTTGCCGTCAAGGTGGCGGAGAGGCCTGGCGGCCGTCTCCGTGGTGGTCACGGAGCGGTCGAGCACCCACGCGGTGGCGAGGTCTAGGTCGTTGCGGACCCAGTCAGGCGCCACGTTACTCATGGCGAACACGGGGCGGCGACTAGCATTGCATCCTTCGTACCACTCTTGCTGCAGAGCCATGTGCTCCGCCTGAGAAAGGACGACCCTCGAGCCCGAGGGACTGCCGAGGTAGTGGAGGAGGCGGCCCTGTGCCTTCTTGATGGCGGGGCGGTAGCTCCTCCTTACAGCGAGGTGGTGGAGGCTGGCGGCGACAACGGCGCGTCGATATGGCCGTACCAGCTGCATGGCCGGGGGCAGGCTCCTGTTTCACGCGACATTCAATCTGGACGACGTGGTTGTGACAGGGCGAGGCCAGAACCTCCTTCATCGGCAAGAGCGAGGATGTCGGCTCGAGCTTGATACGGTGGCACGAGGGGACAGTGGCTCCTCCTTCATGCGCATCGGCGATGGAGTGACGACCCCATGTAACGGAGCGACCGCTATGTCATTATCTCGATATGATGGACGAAATCCTCCTTGAGGAGTCAGGGCAGCTGCTGTGGCGCCTGATCCTACTCATCACCGGAGGAGATGGCTATCACCTCCTCGGCGGAGGAGCCGGCCGTCGTGGATGCTGACGAGCCCAGAGATGTCTGCGGCGCTGCCAGAAACTGCCGGAGGAGGAGATTCCGCCTACTCCACGTGTCGGCGCGGAGCACCACGACTTTAGTATCGCCAAACTTGGACCAAATAGGGGGAGGGAGGGGCTTGGGCACAGAGACGGGGGAGAGGAGCGGTGTGGTGCATCTCTGCGCATCTCCAACGCACGTAAATAGTCGCGGGGAGGCCCATGCGAAGGGCCGGTCAGCCGCTTCAATGTGACGCGACTGCTGGAGTTGTTTCCTCGAGAACCTGGGTCCGCATTGAAGCGGACGCATTGGAACTGCCGAAGGAGGAGATTCCGCCAACTCCACGTGCCGGCGCGGAGCACCACGACTTCGGTATCACCGAACTTGGACCAAATAGGGGGAGGGATGGGCTCGGGCACGGTGACGGGGGAGGGGGGTGTGGTGCATCTATGTGCATTTCCAACGCATGTCTTAAATAGTCACAGCGAGGCCCATGCGAAGGGCCGGTCAGCCGCTTCAATGTAACACGGTTGCTGGAGTTGTTTCCTCGAGAACTTGCGTTCGCATTGAAGCGGGGCCACCCAAGAGGTCGCATCGGTCAGCGCTGTCCTCCATCCCTCCCCGATCACATTGCGGCATCAATGCCGGCCTCTGCGTGTGGTGGGCCGGCATGAATATGGAGCAGTAAGCGGCGTGCACATCGGAAGGAAAGTGCGGGAGTGGTCAGTGGCGGGTTTTTGATGGGCCATGGCGGTCAGAAGCGGGCATGGGATTGGTCCGGACTCCCGCAAACCTCCCCGAAGTTTGGCTCTAGTTTGCGGGACAAATCACGTACGGACCTCCCCGCGGACAGATATAAGACTGCGTTGGATGGCTTCGGCGGTCCGGACGGTTGCGGAAGGTTTGTGGGTCCACCTTGGGGATGCCCTTAGGCTGGTCATAGTGGCGAATGACTTATACTAGTGTCATGCATATGACACTAGTCTAATTTACTACCTCCACAGTGCAAAGTAACATAGTAGTGGTGTCATCGGTGGCTTCATTTATAAGGTTGTAGACTCATCTTTTCTCGGGAAGCGCTATGTTATGGTAACATATTATGATACTCTAAACACCTCTCTCCTCATTAACTATATGAAACATAAGCAAAATTGTCTTCAACTGCGTTATGTTACCTGCTAAGTTAGTCCCACTTTGACCAGTCTTAGTTCCTCAACAATTATGGCTAGCTGGACTTGAATGACCAAAAATAAAGAGGCAACACTGAACTGCATGAAGTTTGGTGAAGCGATTAATTTTGCACTTACACTATGGCTATAAATAATTTCCTTGTGTATTAGAAGTAGTGATCAAAACTACGGCAAAAATGTTTAAGTAAACCACGCACATTATGGACAGGTCTGTGGAGAGAGAAAAAATCATGGGCGCGATGAGTGGCACCGACAGTAAAATGGGGAACTCTTTTAAAAATGGGATACAATGGAAATTTTGGATGGAGAATCAAGTCATGATTCCTTACATGCACAAGCCTTTTTATTTTTTGCTTGTATAGCAATTTCACAGCAGACAAGCCAGGGGTCCGCTTTCAGATGTTGAGCAGATCTTATGCCCAACAGGCTATAGCGTCGACGTGGTTCCATTTTTTGCTTTGGCTTTCAATAAAATGAAAAGCCGATCAGTGCTGGTTTCCAATGTTTGACATATTAACTGGCAGCAAAGCAAATGGCAGCTCGCTGATTTGGCCACACAAAAAAAAATAATAGCAGGAACAATGGCTGTAGACCAAACAGAAACAGCATGCCAAATTTTTGGTTATGCCAAAAGTTGAGGCCAGATGAAACACACCCGTAGAACAACCCTGGGTTTAACTCTGATCTCAACATGAAGAATCATGTTCCTCTAGTAGGTAGGTAGTCCACGTTTTATAAGGCACAACACATACTTACAGAACACATATCCACTCGTGATCCCGGTCATACTTACAGATCACGCATCCACGTGATCACCGCCAATTTACAAATATGATACAAATGCGCGAGAGCATAAAAAAAAAAAGAAGATACAAATGCGCTGGTGATTTTTGGGGAGTAGCACCGACTAGATCAATCGATGACATCGTCACTGGGTTTTCCGCGCATCAGCAACTAGTGCCACATCGCCATAGAGCAGTAACGAATCGATCTCACCAAAAAAAAGTGCAGGTCACCGCTCAGGCATGCTGCCAGCAGGGCAGGCCAGTCTGAGATCGATGAGACATTCTATTGGGGAATGCGCAGGCTTTTCAGGGTGTCTGCTGCTTTCAGAGGAAGCTTCATGCCTAGGGAAGTGGAAATTCGGAATGCTCTTTCTTCTTCTTTTCTGTCTGATTGTTTTGCGTTGGACAGGTGGCACGTAGATAAAAGAAAACCATAATCCCAAATGGGCCGGTATTAAAACTGGGGAATTTTTCTAAAACTTAGTTATAAGATCAGTTGTTTTCGAAAATGGTTGCAATGCTTCTAGGAATTCAGAAATGTGAGTCTACCGACGTTCATAATGGGTTGAAAGCAAGTTTGTGCACAGTGACGATTTGTGTTATGGCACGCGTGTACCTGTTTCAATTGAAGAAGAACGAGAGGGAGCTTACTCGCATCGTTGTCCATGTAGTTTCTTTGCAGAGATCAGCTCTAGTTCGTAGCAGAAGAGAATGATGGGAACTAACAGGTGCGTACTCTTTCTTGTACTCTGAAAACTTGAGTGAAGCAGTGCAAACTAACGTCTTAATCATATATTATTATATAGACCTGAGTGCAGATTTCAGCTTTGGAGATTTTAGTACCTCAATAGCATGTCAAAGCACCTGGCCTGCAGTGTAGCGAAATAATTCATGGAGAAAACGAGCTTGTCTAGGAGGAAAGCTTGTATAGGTAGTCGGTTGATTGAGGAGCATTTGGGTACATTATTTTTTGTTTTATATCACGAAAACCCTAGTTTCATAACCAAGATTGGGATGAATTTATGGCATTTCAAGGTGGGCACTCGGTAGAGAAGCGGTTGGGACATTCTAATTTTGGCTAAAGCCAGAACACTAATTTCATAACCAAGATGAAGCCCAACTTGTGACATGTCAAGGCTACATATATTGGATACACTTTACATATTTTTTTTGTGACAGTTATGGCTACACTTCAAGGAAGAGCATTAAAATGCACGTGAAGTTCGATAAAGTAATGAGATCTGCACTTCCACCATGTCTATAAATAACTGGTTTCTTCATGTAGCAGAAGAAACACTTGAAACAACAATGGAGGTGTGGAGGCAACTACATACAGTATGCACTAAGTGTAGGAAGAGTGAAAATGGTCAACAAGATGAGTGTCACCCACAGTTGAATGCGGACATCTTATAGAAATGGGATACATCGGAAATTTGAGATGTAGATTAGTGCTGTCATATAGCCAGGATTCCTTTCTGCAGCAGATGGAGCTCCAATTGGGCAGTGGAGTTCATCTCAGTGGCAGCAAAGCACAGTTTCAGCATAGTAGACGAGGGACAGAGTATAGTTTGAGACTGGGAGTAGAGCTTCTCTAGGATGTGATGCAGCATCGATGAGGCTGTGCTACTAGTTTCTCCAATGGGCATCCTTCCTGCTCTCCAACCGCAGGCCGCACGTAACGCCGCACGAAATCGAAAGCTCGGGAAGGTTACTCACGACGCTTGGTTTCCCTGGCCAAGAAAGTGGTCATCTCCTTCAGGGCAACAATGAAAAAAACACGTTGCATATCCCATACCCGCTCCAAAAGAAGCGGTACACGGCCAGGACAGCAGCCAAAGAAGCCTTACATGCATAGAGAGGTAGAGTAGTCAACCAGACAGGGGATACTACAATGTTTAATTCGTGCCCAACTTCCACTGCAAGCAGTAGCCAAGGATACTCTTGTGTACCATGTACGTATGAGCCAAGCCATGTGATATGAACATCATAAGACAAAACCATACCGTCCATCCTGTATTTTTTAGTTATTACTTACTTGGCAGCATTATATACACGTTGCATCGTAATTATCACCCACTGGTGCTTGCTATGTAGCAACATGCACAAACACCCACTAGACCGATCATTCGGAGGTCTCCTCAAGCAATTGTGGGGATGCAATGGTACTGAAGCGGTGAGCCGGAGTGGGACCTACACTACCAATTCTGGGGATGCAATTCTGGTGAGTGGGAGTGGGACCAAAATTCTAGGGAAGCAATTCTCCTCAAGAAGTTGGGATCATGCAACTGGTGAGTGGGAGTGGGATCGACACTACCAAAAATTGTTTGTGTTACAAGGCGAGTGTCTTGGTGGTTTGGTGATTCAAAATGCGCCGGTGGTTCAGCAAGCGAAGCTCCTGCTGCTTCAGCAAGAAAGAAAGTTTCATCGTGGTCGTCGTACGGGATGACGTGTGGGTGTTGTGGTTGCCTAGTTGCTGCTGCACCACCCTCCGATGAGTACTTTGGCAACTCTTGGGAGGCTGTTGAGCTTCGAAAGCCAGTTTTTAATTTCTCCTCTTCCTGCTCTGAAAGGTTAGCACTAATAATAACAGAATATATCTTCTTTTCATCAAGATAAGCATATTTAAGAGTATCAGGTAGTGGTTTAAGCTCAAACACGGGATCACCCTTGGGTGATGGGGGATCCCCTAAAATTTCAACAGGCAAGTTGTGTTTCAAAATAGGTCCCTGTTTAAAGAATACTTCATCTATCTCCCTTCTTTCATTCATAAACATATCATTTTCATGATCTAGCAAATATTGTACTAAAGGACCATTAGGAGGCATGGCAATAGAAGCAAGACCAATAATTTCATCCTTACTAGGCAATTCTTTATCATGGGGATGTCTACAAAATTTAGCAAAATTAAACTAATGAGACATATCCCCCAAACCAATAGTAACAACATCCTTTTCGCAATCTATCCTAGCATTAATAGTATTTAAGAAGGGTCTACCAAATATAATGGGACAAAAGATATCTTGTGGGGAACCAAGAACAAGAAAATCAGTAGGATATTTGACTTTCCCACACAAGACTTCAACATCTCTAACAATCCCAACTGGTGAAATAGTATCTCTATTGGCAAGCTTAATTGTAACATCAATTTCTTCTATCTCAGTGGGTGCAATATCATGCATAATTTCTTTGTGTGAGGAATGTGGTATTGCACTTGCACTAGCACCCATATCACATAAGCCATGATAACAATGACCTCCTATTTTAACAGAAATAACAGGCATGCCTACAACAGGTCTATGTTTATTTTTAGTATCGGGTGTAGCAATTCTAGTAGCTTCATCACAGAAGTAAGGCATGCCTACAACATGTCTATGTTTATTTTTAGTATCGGGTCTATCAATTCTAGTAGCTTCATCACAGAACTAAATAACATGCCCATCAATATTATCAGCCAAGAGATCTTTAACCATAGCAATACTAGGTTCAACTATAATTTTCTCAGGTGGTGTAGGTGTTCTAGTATTACCTTTACGAACCACAGTTGAAGCTTTAGCATGATCCTGTATCCAAACAGAAAAAGGTGGTTTCTCAATATAGGTAGTAGGAATAATAGGATCATTATAAGTGATAGTCTTTTCTTCAACTTTAATAGGTGCTACTACTTTTACTTCAATGGAAGGATTATATTTAAACCACTTCTCCTTACGGAGATCGACATGAGTAGCAGATGATTCACACAAAGAAGCTACTATCTCAGAGTCATGTCCATATTTAGTGCTAAATTCACGAAAAACATCAGTATCCATAAAAGATTTAACACAATCAAACTTAGGTGTCATACCTGACTCCTTACCTTCGTCGAGATCCCAATCTTCAGAGTTGTGTTTAATTCTTTATAATAAATCCCATCTAAATTCAATAGTCTTCATCATAAAAGAACCAGTACAAGAAGTATCGAGCATGGAGCGATTGTTGAGAGAAAGCCGAGCATAATTTTTTTGAATAATAATTTCTCTTGAAAGCTCATGATTGGGGCATGAATATAACAATTATTTAAGCCTTCCCCAAGCTTGAGCGATGCTTTCTCCTTCGCGAGGCCAAAAATTATACATATAATTATGATCACGATGAACAAGATTCATAGGATAAAACTTCTGATGAAATTCCAATTTCAATCGGTTGTAGTTCCATGATCCCACATCATCACATAGCCTAAACCATGTCAATGCCTCTCCCTTCAAAGATAAAGGGAAGACCTTCTTCTTGACAACATCCCCGGGCATACCTGCAAGCTTAAATAATCCACAAATTTCATCCACATAGATTAGGTGCAAATCGTGATGCAATGTTCCATCTCCTGTAAAAGGATTAGCTAGCAGTTTCTCTATCATACCCGAAGGAATTTCAAAGTAAACATTTTCAGTAGGTTTAGTAGGGTGAGGAGCAACTCTTTGCTCTTATGGTCGGCGTGAAGATATCCCGAACAAGCCCCTCAAAGGATTATGTTCCATAGTAACAAGTGACAGTAAATTTCAGCACACTATATAAATTTTTCCTTACCAAAGGTGCTTCGCTCCCTGGCAATGGTGCCAGAAAAGAGTCTTGATGACCCACACGTGTAGAGAATCTATCGTAGTCCTTTCGATAAGTAAGAGTGTCGAACCCAACGAGGAGCAGAAGGAAATGACAAGCGGTTTTGAGTAAGGTGTTCTCTTCAAGCACTGAAATTATCGGTAACAGATAGTTTTGTGATAAGGTAATTCGTAACAGGTAACAAGTAACAAAAGTAACTAAAGTGCAGCAAGGTGGCCCAATCCTTTTTGTAGCAAAGGACAAGCCTGGACGAATTCTTATATGGAGAAAAGCGCTCCCGAGGACAATGGAAATTATCGTCAAGCTAGTTTTTATCACGCTCATATGATTCGCGTTCGGTACTTTGATAATTTGATATGTGGGTGGACCGGTGCTTGGGTACTACCCTTTCTTGAAAAGCATCCCACTTATGATTAACCCCTATTGCAAGCATGCGCAACTACAAAAGAAGTATTATGGTAAAACTAACCATAGCATGAAACATATGGATCCAAATCAGCCCCTGAAGCAACTCATAAACAAGGGTTTAAGCTTCTGTCACTCTAGCAACCCATCATCTACTTATTACTTTCCAATGCCTTCCTCTAAGCCCAAACAATGGTGAAGTGTCATGTAGTCGACGTTCACGTAACACCACTAAAGGAAAGACAACATACATCTCATCAAAATATCGAACGAATACCAAATTCACATGATTACTTATAGCAAGACTTCTCCCATGTCCTCAGGAACAAATGTAACTACTCAAAAATCATATTCATGTTCATAATCAGAGGGGTATTAATATGCATATAGGATCTGAAATCTTCCACCGAATAAACCAACTAGCATTAACTACAAGGAGTAATCAACACTACTAGCAACATACAGGTACCAATCTGAGGCTTTGAGACAAAGATCGGATACAAGAGATGAATTAGGGTTTCAGAGGAGATGGTGCTGGTGAAGATGTTGATGGAGATTGACCCCCTCCCGATGAGAGGATCGATGGTGATGACGATGGTGACGATTTCCCCCTCCCGGAGGGATGTTTCCCCGGCAAATCAGCTCTGCCGGAGCCCTAGATTGGTTGCGCCAAGGTTCCGCCTCGTGGCGGCGGTGTCTCGTCCCGAAAGCTTGCTTATGATTTTTTCCAGGGTAAAAGACGTCATATAGCAGAAGATGGGCACCGGAGGCCTGCCAGGTGGCCCACGAGGCAGGGGGCGCGCCCAGGGGGGTAGGGCGTGCCCCCACCCACGTGGACGGTGGGTGGCCCCCATCTGGTATTTTCTTCGCTTAGTATTTTTTATTAATTTCAAAAATAACTTCCATGGAGTTACAGGACTTTTGGAGTTGTGAAGAATAGATCTCTAATATTTGCTCCTTTTCCAGCCCAGAATTCCAGCTGCCGGCATTCTCCCTCTTCATGTAAACCTTGTAAAAAAAGAGAGAATATGCATAAGTATTGTGACATAATGTGTAATAACAGCCCATAATGCAATAAATATGAATACCAAAGCATGATGCAAAATGGATGTATCAGTGCCCCGACACCAGGCGCTCAACATCCGGCTACTGCCTTTACCTTGGTGACGCCCTTGTTTCCTGGTCTTCGAAGCAGCAAGCCACACTCTCCTGCTCCAGCGCTGAATCGGAGTGCCGCGGCGTCACAAACGCTGTTGCTGAGTGTGTCTAGCTATGCCAGCTCCTCGGCGAGCTCCGTGCATCGGTGACCAAGGCCACGCTCGTCTTCTGCGACAACGTCTCGTTGATGTACCTCTCGGTGAACCCCGTCCACCACCGGCACACCAAGCATGTGGAACTCGACATCCACTTTGTTCGCGAGTGCGTTGCCATTGACGAGTCAGGGTC
>NC_041381.1:36371823-36377840 GCF_002162155.2 Triticum dicoccoides | reverse complement strand
GGTTAGACTATACGTGTACATCATGTATATACGTCAAGGATGTGCACATCGTGTGTGTTTGTGCGGGGGTAGTGAACGATGGTGGTAGTGGCACACGATCTCCCTCTCGGGCGTGGTCTATATACCCAGCCGATGAGCCAAATGGATGTGTGTGTTGATTCCCAAACCTTCTTCTCCTACCTTCCCTCTAACAAGCTCGTTAAAAATTTCTCTGCCTTCCTTTTCAAGATTGTCACCTTCCACCAATGGTATGTAATCATGAGCTATCCATAGCTGGATTAAAATCTCCAATAATATGATAATCTTTGGGAAATACTGCACAAAAAGCATAGCATTGTTTCAAGTCTGATGGCAAGTCATGAGAGCTGATTTTGTGTATTGGTAAAGTTCTTGCCTTCTATTGTCCGTGTTGCTTTGGTTAGCATGTTCTTTCATTCTTTCATGGTAGTCTTATTACTCAACATAGATCCAAAATCTCTGGCAGCTAAAGGGGAGCCCCCACATCTACCCAGAATCTTTTCAACCATGTCACTTAGCTCAACTTCGTTTGGTATTTGTTAATTGGATGCTCTTTTCTCAAATATTTCTTTTAGGAATACTTTATCTAGATTTCCGAATTATGGTTCTCATTAGTGCACTTCTTCATAATTTGAGCCACTTATGCATTACGAGTGGTCGTCAGTATTGTAATTCCCTTAGCATTGTGCTTCAGGCAGGTCTTGAGTTTTTACCACATATCAACATCTTCATTCCGTACATCATCCAACACAATAAGGTATCTCTTCCCACTTCCTTCCGAAGTTCCCGCAATGCCTTTCATGATTAATCTTATTGGTCTGACAAATGTTATCTGCAACCTTAAAGTACTGAATATACATATGAATGCACTAGTAAAAAAGGCTCTGTAATGTGTGTGTGTGGGCAGGGGGGCAATGGCCCCCATTACCCCCACACTAGATCAACCATGCTTAGATGGTGGTGCCTGCTACATTGGTTTGAATACAAAAGTATTCTTCTGTGTGACAAGGTCTTCAATGGTTTGCACAATTCTGCATAGTTTCTTGCCCATCCTGAAACGAAATACGATGGGGTCGTGGGCAGGGTAGAGGCTTATGATATCAAACCCAAGCATCTTGTAGTGCCCCTTCTTCTTGGCATCACCCCGGAGTAGCTTGTACTTGAGCTTGTCGAAGACATTGTTCCCCTCATAGGGTACCTTCTTGAGTGCTTCGAGCCAGACACCCACTTCGCCCCGGCAAGCCTTTTCTCCGCATCTTCAATGCTGCGCAAGACTGTTGTCAGGTCGCGCTCCAGGACCTGTCGGTGCTTCTCCATGCCGTCCATCACCTTGTACTGGTCCTTAAGGAAGTTGGTTGCCTTGTTCGTCAACATGGATGCCAACGGCTTGACCACAAACTCCGTCATTGTTGCTCTCCTTGACATGAGGAACACAGAATACCTACGCGAGAGAGAAAATTGTGTGAGATTGGCGCTGATTCAAGGAAACTGGTGCTGATATCCAGTGCCGTGAGGCCGTGTGCAGAGGCAGGAAACGTGGCAGCAGCATGGACTAGACCAGAGGGGAATGGGGTGTGCAGCTTAGCCTTAATCGGCGACGGCAGCGGTCGGAGTGGGGCATCCGAGGTGGCAGCGTGACTTGGGCGTGATGGGCGGTGGACATAAGGCTCCTCTCTCTATACTATAGTACTATTTAATCAGTGCTTCTTGTCCACGACGTGTGTACGTAGCCACGTAGGACCCGTACAGGCCGGCCGCGTAAGTTTTCCAGTCCTGTGCTTCTTCTCCACAGAGTGTATACGCAGGACTCATACAGGGCGGCCGTTTGCAATCAATCCTTCTTTTGCACAGCCGTGTAGTGTATGGCTCATGCACAGTCAAAGCTTGTCCTCTCGTTCATGGTGTACGAGTCAAGCATGAATTCATGAGCCTCCGTAATAGCCTCTCTTTAATCGAAAAGTGCATGCAGCTCCCGAGCCTCATGACTCTTGGTATTTGATATTTTTGAAAAACACACTTCCGGTGCTCATAAAAATCTTAAAGAAAAGACATGAATACATACACATATTCCTAAGGCCCGGTAAAAATTTGATAAAAAAATACTTTGTATTTTGGAAAATACAAAAAAGAGAAATTTCTGATAGAAATGGCACAATTGTTCTCTTATACACTGTCAGAATTTTGTTTTTTTCTATAGCTCAAAACAAAACGATATTTCTATAGAAACTTGCCACGGGTATTCGGGATGTGTATGTGTATCCCTGAATTTTTTTTCACTTTTTTGAAACTTAAAAAGCACAAATTTCAAAATATTTAAATATAGAGAGCACTGGTGCTTGGGAGCTGCAAATCTGGACTCCTCTTTAATTCCTTATCCTTATTATTTTAACTAGTCGTGCAGTTAATTGGCCCCTTTTCCTTTCTTGGCCTCTCTTTGCTTATTCCTCCACAGCTTTATAACATCAAGAAAAGTCAAAGATCCATACAAATTTACCTCAATTTAAGTCGTAACAACAGCTTGGTTTTGGGACAGAGAAGGAAACCAAACATACCAACATTTAAAATCCCAGCCGTCAAATTTTAAGGTTAACAGAAAATCAATGGATATAATCTTAGAATCCTAATGCCGCAGGTGCTATATCAGAAATCCATGAACACTTTCGTCCTTTATTATTAGGTATAGATATCGATTGTGTCAGTCCTCCACAACCAACATGATATAGATTCGTTGTCTTGCTAGGTCCCATGCGTGCCTATGCCCTTTTCGCTCCCATGCTTGCGTTCAGGTGACAGGCCATCCCGGTCAATGCCGCTAATTACTGTTGAATTATTACATTATTTTTGCAAGGTATACCCTGCGTCTTCCCCGTTAGGGCGACTCGGGCGGCACCCAAAACCTAGCCACCGGGTCGCGCACTCCCTCCCCCCCTCCCTCAGTCGTCGCCGGGGGACGCCGTCGGACTAAGACCATGGGCCGATGGCGGTGGTAGAGAATTTCCTCCCCCTCACATCTCAAGGGTGGTGTGGGGCTGCTAGGCGTGTAGTGGCACAACCGATCCGGTTTTTGCAGCATGGCGAAGATGGTTGCGGCAGGTAGCGACCGTGTGGCCGACCCTGCCTCAGAAGGCGCAGCGGTCGCCCGATCACAGACAGCAGCATGCGTTGTAGGCGCAGTGGCCGGCCCTATTCGGACAGTGGCAGGCGGCTATACTGTGGTGGCGCGCCATATGTCTTCGAATCGGCGGTGGCGTGGAGGGCCTGGTGGTCTCATTGGCGACATCTCTTGTCAGATCTAGGCCGGTGCAGCCGGCGGTGGTGGTCATCCCTTTCATTGGGGGTCATCGGCTGGAAGTTGGGTGGTCGAATCTCATGTTCCGTTATCTAGTCGCGGCTCTGAGTCGGGGAGGCATAATTACCAGTGAAAATCGAAGGCATTGTCATGTAACTACTATCGACCCATTCGCGCTGCTCCGGAGGAAACCCTAGGATCTGGTCTTCCACATCAGACGATGGCGGCACTACGGTGTCATTTCTCTCATGGGAGCATCATTTGTGGAGCAGTGCTAGAAGACAGAGGAAGCCAGGCAGAAGGTGGAGCGGCTTCGACTTGCATAGAGCTTCGGTGGAGATGTCAAGTCATGTCTGGCCGACAGGTGCTACGATGTGTCATGCCTGTTCGAGAGGTGCTACGCATGACACATCTTCCAGAGACTTCAAGCTGTGTTGGCTGGTGGTACTTGGCAGCAAGGTGCTGAGGTGACGTGCTCAGTAGTTCGCACGCAGGGAGGTGGTGTCGTTGGGTGCCGTGGTGGCGTCGACGGGTGGACAGAGTGACAAGGATGATGCCGATCTCTTTGCTGAAGATGGGTCTGCGGGACGATGAAGACGGCGGCTTCTAAAATGTGCGCATGTGGTGTACGTTTGGATTTGCTACACCGGATGTAAGTTTTGATACGTTATGTGGATGGATCGGAGGTGAAAAAGATTTTAGATATGGGGAATGAGAGCATTCCATATTATCGAGTTTGTAGGTGTGAGTGGTGGTTTTGGGTGGCTTGATATAAGTTCTTGTCAGACCTTGGTTGAATAATTAATAAGCATGGTTGCATACATCAATTGATGCAGAGGCCGAGGGTTTTAACCTCCTTTTTGTTTAAAAATCCAAGAACTGTCAACATAGTACAAAGAACACCAGAACTAAAAAAATACATCTAGATCCGTAGACCTCCTAGCGACGACTACTAGAACTGGAGCGAGCCGAAGGCGCTCCGGCCCCTCCATCATTGGAGTACTAGAACTGGAGCGAGTCAAAGGCGCGCTGGCCCCTCCATCATTGGAGTAGGCAAAACCTTGCTGTTGTAGATAGTCAGGAAGTCATCTTGCTAAGACCACATAATACCAATGCACCAGAATAGCAACCGCCACCGATGAAGAGAAGCGTAGATCAGAAGGATCCAACCAGTAGACACATGAACACAGACGAACAAAGACAGAATCCACCAAAGAAAAACGCCGACCGAATCCCGCGAGATCCACCGGAGACACACCTCCACATGCCCTCTGGCGGTGCTCGAAACACCACTGGGACTGGGACTAGGCGGGGACAACCTTATTCCATCTTCAAATACATACCGCCTCATCGTCTCTCTGAGCAGGACACAAACCCTAACGAAACTCAAAAGAGCACACAAAGCGAAGCTCTCCCACCGGCAAGGTTTCGGATCCACCACGCCTCCCTGGCCCTAAAACCGCAGGAGACGAGGTAGACCGGCGGTGGCACTGGCCGGAGGCATGGGAAACCCTAGCCAAAGGGGCATCTTTCTTCGACGGGAACAAAGAAAACTCCGCTGCTAACAATGTTGGATTATTGCATTTAACGCATGGAACCACTAATTATATAGTAAAAGCGCTAAAAAGATCACACGCATGCAAACTTTATGAAGGTCTTGTCCCGACTTTATCACAAATATAAACTTATTAAGAACTCTACGAAGGGTTTGTCTAAAATTTGCAATAAAATCAAAAGGACTTTTGAGAAACCAAATAAAAACCTAAAGTTCTTTGACTTTTGACAATAAAGTTTCAATTATTTTAATAAAGTTCTCTATCTATTTTTCAAAAGTTGCAAGCTATGCTAGGCAATGTTGAAGATATTGCTTATCGTTAGTGCCACGGTCAGATGGGGATTAGAGATTAATCAGAAATTGGCGGATTAATCGATTTTATCGGTCGATTTTTAATCGACAATTTTTTTAAACCCCAGGTTCCCAACACTAAAATATTTTATATTCAAGACCCAAAAAATATTGGACAGAAGTGTTAACTTGATTCTGGCCTTTGAATCCTCGTATATTTACAAACAAAATAGGACATTAGTGCATATTGCATAATAAGGTCCACAAAACACAAATAGACATAGTTTTTGCAAGCATAGTGCTAGGAATAGATCCGATTTATCGATAGATTCTCAATAAGTCGTTAGTCTGAGCGATAAATTGGCCCAAATGGTAACGGTGAAGATAAGGCATAATCTGTTCGGCCAACCCCCGAGTAGCGATAAATCGCTGAATCAGATGATTTTTTGGACATTGATCCTAGGGTTTTTCAAAAATTCTTCTGTTTTTCATGGCAAAGTTCAAATACCAATTTAACAAAGTTTTATTCTCTGTGAAACTTTCTAAAGAATGTTTTATAAGAAAAAAATAAATAATATGATATTTTAATTACGTGGCGTTTGAATTAGTTGTAGCAAATCAACAACTCAAAAAAAGAATTAGTTGTAGCAACATAGACTGGAGAGATAATCTTGCAAATTAATTCCATGGTTGGAGAGATAAAGTGAATGTAGCAACAAGTCCACCTACTACCTGAGAAGCCTTTTCCTACGCAAATCCATTTTTCTCTAGAGAGCACATGCTCCTACATGCTAAAAATGAATTCTACAAATGTAAAAAAAAAAAATTAGATGTGTCCCTTTTGCATCCAAATGGTACATGTAA
>NC_041381.1:36341910-36371538 GCF_002162155.2 Triticum dicoccoides | reverse complement strand
GACAACTCGAACGCCAAATGTTACTTCCAAATGATACACTTAATTTTGTTTTCTTCATAGGCAAAGCACTGCTATCCCATATTTTATGAAAATTCTCAAGCACACTTGCTACACTAACATGAACATCTAAAAGAAAAATCAGAATTTTTAAATATTATTTACTATTTATTTTGATTTTACTCTTCACTAGAGCATATGCTTTCCAGAGCCAAAAATCCACGCCACTTTTCCCATGTTTGCGCTTATAGTAGTTCTCCAACAAATTTTTGTTCGCCTATGTATCTCGCATAGCCAAGGGAGTCTAGGGTTTCTTGCCTACCGTGTCACATATGGTCTTAGGCTATGGAGATGCGATGGATCTCGATCCTTGCCGGTGAGAGGGCTCTTTCGTGGTTTTTAGATGTCTTTTGTGTACGTTTAGGATTGTGTTCTTCTCAGGAAGACAAGGCATCAGCGGCTCCCTAGAGATGGAATAAAATTCTTGCCACCTAGCCTCCGCCCCGTCGATGCGGCTAGCATCATCGGAAGGCATGTGGAGGTGTGTTTCCAGTGGATCTCACTAGATTCGACCGGTGGTTGTCTTTGGTGGATCCGCTCGGATCCGATCTTCATTGTCTATATTTGTGTGTCTTCAGGTTGGATCGTTCCGATCTACACTTATCTTCATTGGCGGCGGTTCTTGTCCTGTTGTGCTATAGACCTATGGGGCCTTAGCACGGCGAATTCGTGACTGTCTACTACAACAAGTTTGGCAGGCTCCAGTGAGGGAGGGGTGATGACGACAGCGTGCCTTCAGTTCGCTTCAGCGCTTTTATGCGTCGCTTGGTGGTCTATAAATCTGGATGCAATTTTTATTTTTTCTGATGTTCATTGTATTGTCATGATATATGATGAATAGATTGAAAGTTTTCTCATAAGAGAAAGAAAAAGCAAATATGCCTTTGATGATGAATGGATTGAAAGTTTTCTCACAAAAACAAATAACGTCATTTCTGCAGGCTATGTGCCGTGTGTGTTTTTTTCACAGGTAGCCGGTATATTTTCAGGTCTTTGTATTTGTTTGTATGTTTAGTATTCCATTTTTATGTTAAGTATAATTTTCGAAGTTCTTGCATTTTTATGTTTAATGCGCATCAAATTTTGGGCGTTACATCTTCCACAGTACTCCTTGAAAACAACGTCACTTGGTGAAAGCTACACCTCTACAGGCAGATTGCATTGGACATCCGAAAAATGGTTTTCACCCGCTTTATATTATAAAGCACAAACGCCAAGTATCCAACAAGAAGAGAGCACAAGTCCAGGGTCCTGAAACAAAATAAACAAGGTCCAGCTGGGGCCACAGCCCAACAAGCCCCAACCAAATAAAACAGGATCTAATCAGGCTCCGGGGACGGAGGGAGGCACGGTGGAGCCATCGCGATTGCATTGGACATACATCGGGCGATCATTCAAACAGGTCTTACCCGTATCATGGGTCGACAAGTAGGCGATGAAAATAACAAGCACTTGCTGACTGGGAAAGTCAACCAAATATTATTCGGTGACCCAGCCGTACGCTGGCTTTGCATAGACTACAAGTCAGAAGGGACAAAAACAAAACACAACTAATAAGATTGGTGAAATTATTTTTTTCCTGGGCTACTCATGGCTTTCTTGCTAAAGATGGTGGTGGAGCGGAACATTGCGGTTTCGTAGCCAGATGAATGGCTGGCTTATCGGTTAGTCAGGAGCCATCCACCCGGATTCACTCGTGTTTAGGATGCTGCTAGGCCTACCTGCTTGGTCTGGTCAGCTCGGTTGAAGTCCTTCTGTACTTCCTCGACCGTTCGGTATAAGGTTGCCGTGTGTTTCATGGGTCACGTTAACAGCTGGTGGCATGGTTGGTCGTCCGTTTCTCTGCTATTGATTTGCTTCCTGCCCACTCGACTTTTGGTCATAGGAGCTAGCTAACTGGTCGTGTCGGTATGTATGTTGTTTTGTTAAACATATAATAGGCACCCTTATGCTCCAATTCATCTGTATACTCGGGCGCACCTTGGCGGCTACACCAACAACAAGAGCAGCCTATTGAGTATTGAGGGTGTAATGTATGTTTGGCATCAGCTACCATTATGTTGTGTGACTAACAGAGTGTTGATGGCTTCTTCTAACTATCATCTCTCCATTAAGATTTCATGCGCCATGTTAGTACATGAAACAATGAACAAATGGAGGCAGACTAGATTTTATGCTTGCCTCGTCAGTATTAATGACTTTAGGAAGTTGGTTCTGAAAGTCCAGGAATACATACCAATACACCCAGTCCGACCAGACCATAGCTGAAAGTCCGGTCTAAAACCCAAAGCACGCCTGGCATGCGCGAGCACCCAGCTTGGCGTGCACGTCGGTCGCATCCTGCCGGGTTGTTTAGTTTATGACAGGTGGCTGTCGGATTGTGGCACGGCCTCCTGCCATTGCATCCCCTTGATCCCCGATGCCGTGATTTCGGATGGCTACCTAGTATCCTGAATCTGTTGTCTGTTGTATGGTCCTGAGTTGCCTCAGTTGTTCTCAGTAGGAGTCCACGGTTCTGATGCCTCACATCATGTACCGTGCGAGTGGTGGTCGGCTTTTCTATTAATCCGTGCGAGTGGTGGCCGGCCAAAGAAGGACATGTGCAATGATCGTCGTTATCTGTTGATGGTAAATATACATGGCAGATGAAAACTCAATACGGCCATAATGACTTCCAGACCATTTAGGAGAAATATCCTTCAAACGGTTCACCTAAATTTCAGTCGTATTAGATGCTTCACTTCTTAGTTGTAGTTAGTCTTCCCTCCAATGGCTGCATTTGGTCCCCTCAAATAGTTCACTTAATTTTCACTCTATATTTCAAATAGTTGACTTAACTTCCGAGTTGCAGTTGGTCTCTGCGCCAATGATGCAACGTGTCATCTATTAAAGATAAGGATGAATATGAGAAACAAAAACATCCTCACCCCCACCTGATTAACTTGTTGGGGGTGTCTCACAAGACTTCTGCAGAGACATGTGGTTACTACATATAATATGGTCAATAGTTAAATGGATTAAGCGGCATTCAGATCCAAATTGAAGGAACTAAAATTGTGCCTATATGGATTGGTATTTCCACAAAAATTGGTTTGTACACATGTTTGGTTTGATGGCTATTTCACTGTGGGCATTCCAAGATGAAAATTAATAAACCTTGAGAAGTTTATGGTTATTAGTTCAATCACAAAAGTCATTTTTTACATATTAGCAAACACCGTCCAGGCTAGGTTGCTGAAAGTAAGCATGTAAGAGCATGCAGGGTGACTGAATGTTATAACAAAAATGAGCTTACAAAGTATAAAGAGGATTACATGCAGGCAATAGAAAGGGGGAACAACATCGCTAAAAGAATGAGCAAGCAGCAATCTGAAGGAAAAAAAGATTGTTGATATAGTCTGCCTCACCCTGCAGCAAGCGAAAGCACTGTTCACCTTCCATCCAAGATACTATTTGTGGCATAACCTGGTGACTACATATAATGTTGTGTATAATTAAACTATGTGATCATTCAAAATCAAATCGAAAGAACCATTTTTGACTATATGTTGACCAGTGTGAATTTAGATATTTTGTTGATCTATACAGATGTATGGCTCAACATCTATTTTTGGTTGTGGTCGTTTCAAAGTGAAAATCAATAACCCTAAGAAGTTCACGGTGGTTAGTCTGGTCAAAAAGGTTGTTTTTTTCCATTTAGCCAACACCTTTCGGGCTCCGTTGCATAAAAGGTAATCGTGTAAGAGCATCCACATTGCAGTGACACATTTTGTAAGAAAATGAGCGTGACACGGACAAAGAGGTTTTAAGGGCATGCAATGGAGAGAAGTGCCTGAAGACATATACTACTCCACAATATCGACATCCACAATGGAAAGACAAATTTCTTTAACATTGACCAAGTTTAGAGCCAAAAATATCGACATCCGTAATATTAAACAAAAATATTGAAAATTCATTTCATGAGGAATCTAATACCACCGATGTGATATTATGAATTTTGACATATTTCTCTACAAATTTGATGAAACTTAGAGAATTTTGACTTCTCAAAAAAAATATCATATATTTTGAAATAGAGTGAGTAAAGAAATTTAGGAATCCCAACAACATCAATGGCGCACAATGCGCGCCCTACCCTTATAGTTATAGTTGATGTGTAAGGGGAAGACCGTGGCTAGCTTCTTGCCATTGATGTATAATATGGATTACCAATGTGCGGGCTCAGTATAATACGGAAAATGGAGAGAGAAGTGCCCGACCGGTTGGAATAAGCCATGGTGGTTGTGACCAGTGTGCGTGTGTGCGAGCGCTGATCGAGCCGGGCGCCGGTCTGTCGCCGTGTCAAGACCGTGGCAAGTGTGCGTGTGTGCATGCGTACGTGGTGCACAGCTGTACGTGTGTGTGTGTGTGCATCCGATGTGCAAGTGTAGGACCCATGATTGTTCTTGGCGATCTAGGGGGTGCTCGTGATGATTTGTTGAGGGATCGCCGTGTCTCGCACGCGTGGTAGCGTGTCCTTGGCGTGGCCTGAGCGGCCGGATCACGTGATCGAGTGGAGTAGAGGCGTGGGGATCATGTCCCAGCGCTGGACAAGTATAAAGTCCCTGCGGTGATCGTTGTAACAAGTGTGGGTGACAGAGTTTGTGTTAGACTCTGTATATACTAGGCCCCATTTGTAATTATGTTATACATGACTATATAATGAAAAGATCACCCCATGTTGGAGGTGTGCCACAAAAACCCTAAAACCCTTGTCTAATATGGTATCAGAGCTGAAGCAGGCACCCGGTTTTGTTGATCCAGCTCGTCCGCATCATCTATGTCGTCCTGTTAAGGCACTCTATGGTCTGAAGCAAGCTCCGCATGCTTGGCATGCGCGTCTTGGCACCACTCTTCGGGCTCATGGATTTGTTCCCTCTTTGGCCGATACCTCGTTGTTTCTTCTTCAGCGACCTACAGTTACCACTACTAGGAAAAGGCCTACTAATGGCGCACCTAATTTGGCCATTAATGGCGCATTAGTGGTGCGTCATTAGTGCCACGTCATTAGTATATTTTACTAATGGCGCACCACTGGTATACTAATGGCGGACCTCAGATGTGTCATTAGTATATACAACAGTGCGCCATTAGTATGCCTCCCAGGGGGCCATGTGTACCCAGGTGCTTTGGTATACTAATGGCGCACAACAACAAAATGCGCCATTAGTAACTTCGGCATACTAATGACACACTGTTTAATGATGCTCCATTAGTATCCTTTGGCATACTAATGGCGCACTGTGATGTGATGCGCCATTAGTATGAATATTAGGTTTTTTATTTTTTTAATTTTCTATTTTTTGCACAGGTTACAAAATGTATAATTAGACAAAATATAGACAGCACACATCAACAACAGATTCATCGAATACAATAGAAGATTAGTCTCTGAATACAATTTATCATATTAGTCTCTGAATACAATTCATCATATTAGTCTCCGAATTGAAAAGACCGAACAAAGATAGAACATTATATTACAAGTCTCGAGACCGCGAGTAGCGAGTTTGTCTTCACATTACAAGTCGATATCGATCATCTAAACTACCATCACATAGAAGAGAGCTGCGGTCATCACGATGAGCATCATCACGATGAAACTCGTCTTCATCCGGTTCCTCCAACGCTCCCTCCCCTCCCCCGCTAGATAGCGGGCGTATCTAGATTCGGCCTCGGCCCTAGTGGTGTACCCTTTGTAACTGTTACCGCTGAATCGGTGAACCTGTCTCCGACACTCCTCCCAGTCGTCGTAGACTTCGGGAACCTTACCCTTGTACACGACATACGACAGCATCGCTATGCACTAGCCAAACGAAACGTTAGTACCAATTCAAAGACAATACATAAGCAATATATAAGTATGCAACAGAACGATCGGAAGAGAAAAGCAAGACATTAATAGCATCGATTACATCTAAGTTGAACGACTCTCGATACCAAAGAGACATACTACAAGTTCATTAAAGTTTAATTACAAGATGAGCCAATCGATGTTTCAGAACTAGACACAGCATCACTGCTTTCGACTCGACTCAAGGGACCGGAGCGTGGATGAAGCCGCCGTCTATCGTGGGAGTCATGAAAGAACGGGCGTTGGCAGCCTGCATTTGTAGTATTGTGTCGATGTCACTGTTGGACGGTTGATTTCCGAGGTAGAACTGCCCCGAGGTACGAAGGACATCTTGATGGATGATTTCCGCAAACTCCGACTGGATGCGAAAGAATTCTTGTCTAATGTCCGCGTCCTGGATTGCCGACACGCTCGCGGCCCAATCTTTGAGTTTACTCGGTAGCAGAAGTTGATGATGGTCCCGTACGATCGCCCGCATGTGATGGATGGCGTAGTATGCACCCTTCTGACCGCCAGGCGGCTGCTTGACGCAGCAGAACATCGTATTGTGGGAGAACACGTGCTTGCCGTACTTACGAATAGGCCTGGCGAAGGTGCCTCCAGATTTGGCGTAGCCGGGGAGAACATCATCAAGAACCTTCTTGACATTTGTGTACTCTACGTTCGACTGACGGTCCGGGTCGAAATACGTGGCCATGGAATATTTGGGGCTTAGGAGGATGAGCGTGCAATGTGTGTCACTGCAGAAAACACGGAATGTTAAAAGAAAAACGATCGAAATCTAAGAATTCATATGTTACGGGCCGGTTGAGGGGAGGACTTACTCGGGAAAGTAAGGCACGAGGAAGTTATCCTTATCTTGGTTTGCCAGAATGACGCCTTCGAGGTAAGAACTCGCGACTTGCCGGTCCCCAGCGCTGCCCAAGATCTTGGCATGCATGTAGAAGGGGTCGACTATCACGATGTCCGGGGTCTTGTCGCGAAGGATCCGCATCTCCATACTCAGCGAAAATAGCCGAACGAAGGTGTAGTGCAGCGGATGAAGGTTCAACATAGCGTGGATGTCATCAAACCGCAGGACGATCGTACGCCCGATGGAGTTATCCACAAAGCCCTTGCCCTCTGGCACCTTGGCCGGGAAAACCGGGTATGCCACATCCTTCTCTCTGAGACGCGGCTTCTCCAAAGAAAGAACACTGTCATGCAGACTCCGCATAGCACCGGTTGCAGCATTGAGCATATTTGTCGGTAGCATCGCCCTACCCGCCACATGCACCCTCCTCGAGATATCCTCAGGTGAAGGTGTCCCGTCCTGAGCACGGAACGTACTCGGTGCCGGCTGGCTCGCACCCTTGTTAGTCTTTCTTTTGCGTGCCTTCTTCTTCTCCTGTAATGGGACAGAGTTCTGCTCACAGACCGCCTTCTTGAGTATGTTTGGGCTGATAATATTTCGCACCTCGCCTATCTGAGGCTCGGTGAAGTCGGCAGCTGGAGGCGTCTCCTGAGAGCTGAACGGCAGACGACGCCTGTTGCAACTTGGCTTCTCCGTGGTACCAGCTAGATCGCGCACGTCTTTTGTTGGGTTGGGTTCTTGAGAAGGAGGCCCCATGAAGTCGCCATCGTACCCATGCTCGGCAAAGTACTGATCGACGTTGCCAAATGTATCGTCGTCGTCGTCGTTCTGATCCTGTGCCATATGCATGTTTGGATCCAGTGGCATAGGGATGTCCGGCACCGTTCCGGCGGTCTTGCCATGGGGCCGACTTGGCGCCGGCACGACTGGTGGTGTTGTCTTTGGGGTGGTTTCCCCCGCCCCCAAATGAATCTGGCTCTTCGGCCAAAGCAGGGGCCAGCTCAGGCAGGCGCTGAGGGTCATCACGTCATCATCGTCGGCCCCGACGGGTCGAATCGGAGGTAACAACTCGTCGCAGCCTGGCAGCACCCGAACCAGTTCAACCCTAAACAAGTTGGGTGGCATCTGGGTACCGTGGAACAAGGGGTTGCCCGGTTGAACGATTTTGCCCTTGGCGACATCGACCAACTCGTTGTTCACAAAGTGCAGGAGAGTGCACGGAACGTCGGCGGCGCCCTGTGAAAACATGTAGGGCGTCAGGGATGCCCAGTCAAAGGCAAGGAGATGAAGTCCTCGACCGAGAGAGGCTTAATTAGTTACGTGATGATGGCGTCGAGCTCGGCTAATGTCGAGGCACCGCCAATGGCGGGCGTGCAGTTGACGGAGGGGCCGCTTGCTGCAGAGGTGCTGGCCGGCGTACACCCGGGTGCATTAAGCTCCCGTGCCGGCGTCGGAGACACCAATGCCGCCTCCACCAGAGACACCAATGGCCCCGCCATCGCATTCTGCGAGTTGCTGGCCGTGAAGCTAGGAATCGGGGGCGGCCCCTGTTGGCCGCCCGCAATCCACGCACTCAACCCCTGGATCAAGGTAGGCACAATGGCGGTGATCGTCGCTCTGAGTTGTTGTTGCACTTGCTCTTGGACAATCTCCGGAATCCGCGCCACCTGTGCCTTGAGTTCTTGAACCTCGCGCGCCTGGCTTTTCGAGCTGGTCTTTTTCTCCTTCCGCACACCAGCGGTATAGTATGACCCCCATTTTGTGGACAAGCCTTTGCCGGCCACACGACCAGCTGACGTCGGCTTACTGAGCTTATCCTTGTTCTTCATTACATTCAACGCCCTATTTAGAATGGTTTCCCAAGTGTTGCTCTTAGTCGACCCCGCGCTACTGCTTTCAGTCGCCTGCGGAAGGAATGTGAACCATTTAGAAATTTGGCTTCATTAATTAGAATGCAACCATATGGAGCTAATTACGCGGGGGTGTATTCCTTACCAGAACAAGCTCAAGCGCCCCGGTCTTCGGATCCGTGGTAAGCTCCTTTGTTATCGGGTCCTCCTTGTACCGGGCCCTGACATAGTTCCTGGTCTGCTTGTTACCGCTGTATTTCTCGAAGCGGGGCGGTAGGCCTTGCTCGGCACGCTCCGCGTCCTCCTTGTCCCATATAGGCTCCGCCACTCTGTAACCGCCGGGACCGAGTTTGTGTTCCCCTAAGTTCAACTCCCGCATTTCTTTCCCCCACTGACTTGATTTGGAGTTTGCGGTGCTCGAGCAATTGATCTTGAAGTGGTTGTAGTCATCTTCGGTGATCGAGGGATTTTTCTCCTTGATCTTCTCATAACTCTAACCTTTCTCGATCATTCTCTTCACATTGCTTTTCCAAGTAGACAGGGCCTTGCTCATCTTCGTGAGGGCAGCATTGTTCACTTTATTCCCTTTGAGGCTTCTGTTTTCAAATTCAGCGGGGAACTTGTATCGTTCGTGCAGCTTCGTGAAGAGGAGGTTGCGTAAATCCCCTCGGTCAGGATGCCTCAGGTTCTCGGTGTTGATCGAGACGGTGCTCCGGAGAATGCACCCGAGCTGAAGCGAGTACCCCTTGAATATTCGTTCGGGTGCCGTTGGATTCCCGTCGGAGTCCACTTCAGTAACTTCCTCCTTCAGGGTGCGGAGCACGGTCGGGCACCGGTCCTTCCGTTGCCTCTTCGGTTGGCTGCCATCTGTGCGTGCGCCGCCATCATCAGTGGTGGCATCCTCGGCGGCACCATCAGTGGTGGCATCAGTGGGGTCATCCTCGGCGGTACCATCAGTGGTCTCAGGATCGGTGGAGAAGGCGGCGTCCTCATACAAGTGAGGTTGTTCATCCATCTCCTAGGACAGCTCCCAGAATGCCTTGCCGCCCGAACCCCCGGCCTGATCGTTGTTGGCCATGTTTCTCTCTAAATAGGAACAAAGTTTGGTCAAAAAGTTGGTTATTGTCAAGGAACAAGATCATGGTCTCATCATTTAGGGTTTGTCGACACCGAGGCATCCTAAAAGCTAAGCTTATATCATTGAGGGTTTTTCGACGCCGAGGCACCCTAAAAGCCTAAGCTTTCATCATTAGTCACAAGTACCCCGGCCCATGCATTAGTCACAAGTACCCCATATGTCCTATTTTTAGCAAAGTCATGCTAAAATTCACGGAAATTTTCAGCATGACCTTTGCTGAAAATAGGACATATGGAGTACCCGAATTTGCTGGAACGGAAGTTAATCGACATTCCAGCAAACTCAAGGGCCTCTCGGGTGGACAAGGCAAAAAAGGCCTTCATCACAACATGGAAAATACATTGGCATGTGAAGAGGTGAAACAATATATGCATCTCCAAGCAGTATCATTCAACATTTTGGACAAACCACTACAAGCAATACTGGATCAGAATGTTTTTTATACATAACTGCTAAAACCCTAGGAGTTAACCGAGCCACCAATAGAATGTGGACTTAAAAAGAGAGAGTCACGGACAGTGACATGATACATTTTCATAAAATTAGCTAGTTTTACTTATGGTGCACAAAGGAACAAGTACTGCAGTGCACTTAGAAAAAATTGAGCACCGCAAAACAAGAAGACTCGTTTCAGGTAAACTGAAGCTGCCGGCTCCATCAAGTGGAGGCAAAAACAAGTGTAATTGCAAATGAATGCAAACCACGTTAAGACTTAACTGCTAAGGCCTAGTTTGGCAACACGGTTTTTCCAAAACCATGGTAATTGAAAACCTCGGTATTCCAATGTGTGGGCAATGAATACTTTGGTTTCCAAAAACTGTAGTTTTTCTCAGTTTTAGCAAAACTATAGAGATGTTTGGCACGTGCAGTTTTTCTTAGTTTCTTGGTTTTGACCACTCGTTGCATGGATAATTCTAGATACAGCTAGCTGAACCAAATTGAGCTATAACAAAGGAGTTATACAACGACGTGATCAGCTTGTGCTAATTAACGGCTGGTGCATGTGGCATGCCTATAGCCTTGTCATGCACGCGAACATCCTCTAGCTGCTAGGATATGTTGTTGAGTAATCTTGTATCTCTGGCCACATGGAATCGATCGGCTAGCTAACTTAGACTGCTGTGTATAACTTTGCTCAGTATCAATCGATCTACTCCAGGGTCTAAGCCTTCGCTAATTTTTTTGTACGTGTACACGCACCATCCGATAGGACTGAACCTCTAGTACTATCTACTATACAGGCTGCTTCTTGTCGCACTAGAACAATAGCCAATGATTGAAGACATCAGCGACAGAGTAGTCAAGCTTCCTAGGTGGTAATCTTAATTTTGTGGCTGCGGAAGAGATGGGTGAGGAGGACCGGAAGAAGATGGACTCGAGCAAGTGTTTCTCAGTTTACAAAAAAGAGGTTGAGACCACTTTTTTAGATACAGCAAAAAAACCATGGTTTTAGATATACCACGGTTTGTAAAACTAAAGTATTTGTCAAACCAAACACGTCAAAGTATTTAAAACTGGGATTTTTTCAAAAACCATGGTATTCTTTTAAAACTCCAAAAATACTGAGTAGCCAAACGCAGCCTAAGTAATCATCATATTTTTTTAATCATCAGAGGCCATAGTAAGACGATGTACTCAGTCCCAAGTACAAAATTTAAATTGAATTAGCCTACATAGCTTTTGGAGCGTGCAAGAGGCAGTACACAAGGGATTAACTCAGCTGAAACTAAATCATTATGCTCTCAAGCTTAGGCTACCGTCACAGAACTGTTGAATCCAATCAGGCGATTCTTTGCAAAATCGAGTCTCAAAAATTTGGCGTCATTAATTAACGATAGATTGAAATAGTTGAGTACTGTTGAAAAATGACAGGTTAAACCGACCTCAAAGTCTGCTGACAAAATCAATACCAACGGATTGATCGCGGACGGCCAGTTTATAATCAACGGGAACTATAAGATTTAAAAGAAAACCAATTAAATAGGTAGTCGGTAAGTCGATCGGCATAAGCAACGGTTCACACGTCACCTATAGAGGACAGTAAAAGTACACAAATAAAACTCAGGAAAGAAGAAGTAAAAGTACCCTCAAAACAAGTATTAACAGACTAGTACTGTGTAAATTTGGAAATTGCAGAGGGTAATATTGCATTTGAGAATGTAATACCGACAAGATTGTAGTACAAAGAGCAGAGCACTAGGCCAAGAATTGAGAAAGCAATGGAGGTTGCCAAAGGGATCTGTATTCCAGTATACTGGAGTGGACTGGCTCCAAAACCTACTAAACAATTGTGACACGGACACACGCAACAAAATCCAGCTAATGCTATGGCGAGCCTGGTACTTGAGAGATACACCTGCTGCCAAAACCTATATGGGGATACACCTGCCGTCAGCCAAAACCTACTAAACCATCAGCAAGTCTCGGGTTCGGTAGCCTTTCTGATAAAATATGAGCAGGAATTCAATTCACCCAATGACAAAATTAAAGCAATGGAATACACCTGCTGCCAAAACCTATATGGGGATCAGTGAGCCCAGCTAGCAGCCGGCGGCAAATGAAGTTCAGGTTCCTTAATGCAAGCAAGTTGGACCAAAGTGTTTGGCCCCAGGATTGTGATTTGTGAAGCATTGGCCAAAGCGTTTGGCCCCAGGATGCACAAACAAGACAAGCCGAATTGCACACACATCCACATCCAGCACATGCTCAAGTTGGGTTCTCTCAAACAAAAACAAAAAGCACATGCTCACCTTGGGTGGGCAGAGAACGAGCTCTGGGGAGGTGGTCGGGGAGGAGTTCCGGGAGGGAGAGGTCGAGGGCGGCGTCGCGGAGGTTAGAGAGGTCGCTGAAGGCGCTGGCGGCGACGGCGCCGGTGAGCCCCAGCAGCGAGAGCGCGGCCGCTCGACGGGCCCACGCTGCGGCGCCCTCGTCCGACGGCGGAGGCGGAGGAGGTGGAGGCGGAGCGGCCTTGGGCTTGGGCTGGGCGGAGAGGCGCCGGAGGAGGAGTGGGGCGGGCGTCGAGGCGTCGAGGCGGCGTCGGGGCGGCGTCGAGGCGGCGGGGCAGCGGCGTCGGAGAGGAGAGGGGAAGGGGATCGAGTGCGAGGGCGAGGGAGAGAGAGGGGATAGGTTTCGGCCGGGGAGGAAGTATGGATGGCGGCACAATACTAATGGCGCACCACACTTCGGCGCGCCATAAGTACATCCATACTAATGGCGCACCTCGCCCTGGTGCGCCATTAGTATTTTTTTTTATTTCTGCTCGAGCCAATAGGTTATCTTCCACCTGACCTGATCCACATGAAGCTCCCTCTACTAGCTTGACTGGTCAGCAGCTAGTTCTCACACCAGGAGGTCCTGGGTTCGATTCCCAGGCTCCATAATTTTTTTATGCATTTAAAATGCTGTTTGATACTTATTTGTGTTTAAATATGTTCAAACTTGTTTAAATCATAACAGTAATATTTTTTTATAAGACAGTAATAATTTTTTTAAAAATATCATCAAACAGTAATGCCGTGGAGCGGGGGAGGATGCGGGGGGTGCGGGGGGTCGGCCGCGGCGGTTGAGTAGGGGTGGGGTGCCGGGGGTCGGCGGCGGCGGTTGAGTAGGGGAATCGAGGGTGCGGGGGGTCGGCGGCGGCGGCCGGTGGACCGGGGGGTGCTCGGCGGTGAGGGGGACCGGATCTGGCGAGCTGGGATAGCGATCGAGATGGAGGGGGATCGAGATCGAATGTCCATGAAATTTAAAAATATTCATGATAGTTCAAAAAGTGCCCATGAAATACAATCGAGAAATGAAGCCTACGATTTAAATACAATCGATCTTAGCTAGCTATCTGTTCACAATCTTCTTGCCCTTCTTTTTTGCAAATGGAGTTCTTCTGTGGAACGGACGTCCTTTAGGTATGGTGGTCTTACTTCTTCTTGTGGTGTATGCTGCTACTTCATCATCGTCGTCATGTTCGATCCTCGGGTCGCCGTACTTGTCGAAGTCTTGCTCATTGGCTACTCCATCCATTCCGATGATCTTCCTTTTGCCTCTCCTCATGACAACACGACTGGGCTTTGACGGGTCGGTAATGAAGAAGCATTGGTCAACTTGGGAAGCCAGTACCCATGGCTCATTTTTCGCGGTGACGTTTGCGCCCGCGGTCTTGGATTTGGCTTCGGGTATAACCATGGTGGTGAAATACCGGTCTTCTTTTAGGACGCTCTTTGCCCATCTAACATGGAACATCGGGACCTTCTCTCCAGCATAGCTCAGCTCCCAGATCTCCTCGATCCTTTCGTAGTATTTGTCTTTGTCATTACCGGTGTAGGATTCCATCGTTACCCCGGAGTTCTGATAACCATCACTCTTCATGTCCTTGGCCTCGGTGTAGAATGTGTAGCCGTTGATATCGTACGCCTCATAGGTCATCAGGTTGTGCTCGGCGCCCTGTGACAAGGCGAATATGAGTTGTTCTTCCGCGGAAGAATCCTCATGTAAAAGGTACGACAGAAGCTTCTGCTTGAACCAATGCGTGAAACATGAGTTGTTCTCTTTGATTATATCTCCGTCCATCCTCTGTTGGCCTCGGTCATTGTACGTCTTCTTAATAAAGGTTTTGTGCTCTACCACCCAAGGATCGACCACGTCTATGTGTTGTAGCACGACTAGGTTTGCTCTTTCAAAGTCGGCGAGTCGACCCTCTAAGTCGACATGCATTTCGCGGCGACCCTCACGGTGACCCCATCCAGCGAGCCTGCCGAGGTGCCTGTTGACGGGCAGACCAACGGGGTTCTCAATGCCTAGATAATTCGTGCAGTAGGAGATGCACTCTTCGGTCAGAAAGCCCCTGGCTATACTTCCCTCTGGACGTGACATGTTGCGAACGTATCCTTTGATGACACCATTCATCCTTTCGAATGGCATCATGCTGTGCAGGAACATCGGCCCAAGTTGGATGATATCCTCCACTATATGGACCAGCAGATGCACCATAACGTCGAAGAATGCGGGCGGGAAGTACATCTCAAGCTCGCATAGTATCACCACGATCTCTTCCTGTAGCCTTCTGAGTTGCCTCACGCCAATCGACTTCCGAGAGATGATGTTGAAAAAGTTGCATAGGCCAAATAGCATTTCACGGACGTGCGCGTCCATGATCCCACGGATTGCAACTGGAAGTATCTGCGTCATCAGCACGTGACAGTCGTGAGACTTCATCCCACTGAACTTCTGCTTCGCTGGGTCTAGGTATCTGCTTATCTTCCCCGCGTAACCATAAGGAAGTTTTACTCCTAGGAGGCAGGTGAAAAACTGCTCGATCTCCTCCTGACTTAGAGTGAAGCACGCGGGAGGGTAGTCATTTCCGGTCTTCTTGGCCTTTTTGCCTTTGCGACGACTTACTGTGTCCTGCTTCGCCTCATCATCATCATCATCATCATCATCATTAGCGTGAAGCTCCTGCCTGATGCCCATTGATTTCAAGTCTGCCCTTGCTTTCGGCCCATCTTTGGTCCTCTCTGGCATGTTGAGCAGGGTACCAAGCAGACTCTCGCACACGTTCTTCATGATATGCATGACATCAAGGCTGTGAGGCACACGGTGGATCTTCCAGTACGGCAAGTCCCAGAAAACAGACCTCGTTTTCCATACCTTCAGCAGCGGCTCTGGCGCCTTTCGCTTCTTTCCCGGCTCTGGCGCCTTTTGCTTCTTTCCCGGCAGTGGGCAGTCTTTCCAATTTTTCAACAGCTTGTCTATTTCCTCGCCGCTCCTCGTACATGGGCGTTTTTGGGGTTCGGTTTCACCATCGAACAGATCCTTGCGTTTCCTCCACGGGTCATCATCGCGAAGCCACCTTCGATGTTCCATGAACACGGTTTTCGAAGACCCGGGATCTCTATCTAGCTGGCGATACGTTGTGTCATCCATGCACCTTACGCATCCAGAAAATCCGTGGACTACCTGCCCCGCGAGATATCTGTAACCGAGATAGTCGTGCACTGTCGTGAGCAGTGCGGCTCTCATAGGGAAATATTCTTTCTCTCCGGCGTCCCACGTATTGGCTGGCGTTTTTCACAGCGTGTCAAGCTCCTCTTTCCGCAGCCCCAGATACAGATTGATGTCGTTCCCTGGTTGTTTCGGCCCTTCAATTAGCATACTCATGTGAATGTACTTCCTCTTCATGCACAACCAGGGGGGAAGGTTGTACATCCACACAAACACAGGCCAGGTGCTATGTGTGCTTCTCTGGCTGCCAAACGGATTGACTCCATCGGTGCTCGCGCCCAGCACGATGTTCCTTGGATCACTCACAAATTCTGGGTTTTCGAAGTTCAACGCTTGGCACTGGCTTGCATCCTTAGGGTGACTCAGCATCTTGTCTTTTTTATCTATCTCCGGGTCATTTGCGTCATCTTCTCGCTTCTTCTCCTCTCTATCCGCGTGCCAACGCAGGAGCTTTGCTATCTTAGGGTCCGCGAAATACCGCTGCAAACAAGGAGTGATCGGAAAGTACCACACCACTTTTCGAGGAGCTTTCTTCCTCTTCTTGTATCGAGTGACGCCGCACACCGGACATATGGTAGACTCCGCGTGCTTGTCTCGATAAATGATGCAATTGTTCATGCACACATGGTATTTCACGTGCAGTAAATCTAGAGGACACACGATTTTCTTCGCCTCCTCCAAACTGGTCGGGCACTTG
Source organism: Triticum dicoccoides (assembly GCF_002162155.2). NCBI lineage: Eukaryota > Viridiplantae > Streptophyta > Magnoliopsida > Poales > Poaceae > Triticum > Triticum dicoccoides. Next base: position 36,355,053 of record NC_041381.1, on the reverse strand, counting down.
TTCCCCTTGGGAAGACGTTCGTGCCAGAATGACATGTTCTCGTCGAAGCATGCGTCGGTCATTTTGTGTTTTACCTTCATCTCCAGAGCCATGAGCGTTACTTTCAGGTGGGTATCCTCGGTCCTGCATCCTTCATACAATGGAGTAACCGTGTTTAACTCAAGTTGATCCATCTTGGCTTTCTCTCGGGCGGCAGCTCTTGCGTTATCCGTCTGCTTGAGAAGCAGCTCTTGAATATGAGGGTCCTGCACCCAGCCCATCGATGGTCCAACGTCGTCTGCTCCGCCGGCATCACCATCTTCATGATCATGCCCGTCGTATGCTCCGGCATCTTCCTCATCATCATGTCCTGCATCTTCTACATGATGACTGTGTACAGCATCACCGTCGTGATCATCTCCTGGGGATTCTTCGTCTTCTCGCCCGCCCGAGCCGCGGTGGTTGTCTTGCTGCCCTTCCTCATTTCTTGCCCGGCCCCCATGGACGACTTCGTAGTCATCTTCATCACCTTGCCACCGATAGCCATCCATGAAACCACGCAAGAGCAGGTGGTCCCGCACCTGTCCGGAATCCGGGTCCGCAATAAGGCTCTTCAGCTTGCATCTTCGACACGGACATCTTATCTCCGTCTCGTTCTTTTGAAGCATCTCGGCCTTCGCGGACCTCAAAAACCTATTCACGATGCCTTCGGTCATCGTGCGGACCATGGTTGCCTGCGGGGTAGAGCAAAACGATATTTTAGAACCAACAAAAAATTTGGCATGACTTTCCCTAAAAATATGACCAAAAAGAATGCTTAATGCCAAAATTCTCGCCGAAACGGAAATGAATCAACATTCCGGCAAAATATTGGCAACTATCGCATTTCAAATACCGGTACACCTCCAAACACAAACACATATGCAACACCACAAACATATGCAACACCACGAACATACATAGATCTAGCTATGCCATAAAAAGTGCATGTGCACATTGTTGTAGGGAGAACAACATAAATATAGCTTCCCCCCTTACTTACCTATCAAAACAAGGTAATTTAACGACTTAATTTGAATGAATCTATGGTGGAAATGAGGTGAAAAAGAGGAGGCACCCGAGACAGGGAGGAGGTGGAGAGAATGAAGTGGGGAGAAAGTGAGTGTGGGTAGGAGAGGTTGTCCAAAATATCTTGTTGCTGCCCACTTACTAATGGCGCACTAACACTAAATGCGCCATTAGTAATCCAGGTTACTAATGGCGCATCTTCTGGCGGTGTGCCATTAGTAGTTTTGCAAAAAAAAACATACTAATGGCACACTGTTCTATAGTAGTTTAAATTAGTAATGGCGCACGGTTGAACAGTGCGCCATTAGTAGTATTGCAAAAAAAAAGGAATAAAAAATATAATAAAAAAAATAACATTAGTGGCGCACTTTCCGACAGGTGCGCCATTACTAGTTACAACTAGTAATGGCGCACTAAGTCTGGATGCGCCATTAGTATGTTTGGACAGGCGCACTAGTTCAAAAAAAATTGATACTAATGGCGCACCTTGGGCCAGGTGCGCCATTAGTAGTTTCAACTCTAATGGTGTATCAGAAGGTGGTGCGCCATTAGTATATACTAATGGCGCACCCCTTGTCTGGTGCGCCATTAGTGTCAATCCCATCTATAGCCCTTTTTCTAGTAGTTTACTATGTACCTATTGGTCTATGTTGACGATATCATCTTGGTCAGTTCCTCAGACTATGCTGCGGATCGCTTGGTTTCTGCTTTGAGTGCTGACTTTGCTGTTAAGGATCTTGGGCAGCTTCACTATTTCCTTGGCCTTGAAGTTTTGTCCTCCGGTTCTGGCTTGACTCTCACTCAGCAGAAGTATTCTCTCGATATTCTTCGGAGGTCTATTATGCTCCAGTGCAAGACAGCTACTACACCTATGTCCTCCACTGACCGACTATCTGCTCTTGATGGTTCTCTTCTCCCTGCTGATGAGGCTACTGAGTATCGGCAGCATTGTTGGTGGCTTGCAGTACTTGACTATCACTCGTCCTGATATCTCCTATGCGGTCAACCGGGTCTGCCAGTTTCTTCATGCTCCTCGAGACTCACACTGGGCTGCAGTTAAGCGCATCTTGTGTTACATCCAGTCCACTTCTTCTTATGGCTTGCATCTGCAACCGGCCCCCTCTGGTGTTCTCTCTGCGTTCTCTCATGCAGACTGGGCTGGGAGTCCAGACGACAGAAGATCAACGGGGGGATATGCAGTGATCCTTGGTTCGAACTTGATCACCTTGAGTGCTCGTAAATAGGCAACGATGTCCCGCAGTAGCACTGAAGCTGAGTATAAAGCAATTGCAAATGCCACAGCAGAGCTTATTTGGATACATTTCTTGCTCAGAGAGTTGAAGATTCCTCAGAAGCAGCCGCCTGTGCTTTGGTATGATAACATTGGGGCGACGTATTTGTCTTCAAATCCAGTCTTTCATGCTCGCACCAAACACATCGAAGTTGATTACCATTTTGTCAGGGAACGTGTTCCCAAGAAACTTCTTCTTATCAAGTTCATCTCCTCGAAAGATCAACTTGCTGACATCTTCACGAAGCCACTGCCTCTTCCTCAGTTTGAAGAGTGTAGGCGCAATCTCAACCTAGTGAATTCTTCTGAGCACGGTTAAGATTGAGGGAGGGTGTTAGACTCTGTATATATTGGGCCCCACTTGTAATTATGTTGTACATGACTATATAATGAAAAGGTCACCCCACGTTGGAGGTGTGCCACAAAAACCCTAAAACCCTTGTCTAATATTTTTAGCTCAAGAAAGGCTGTCAGAGCAGCAGGTGTTCGTCGCCGAAAAACCACCTGCGTCCCTCATTTCTTCTTTTTCTGTTCGTGCAAGAGTGAGGCGATAGGAGAGAGAGAGAGAGAGAGAGAGAGCTAGGGTTTGACCACAACAATTGATGTCAGAGCTTCGAAGTGGTCCTGCGTGCCGCACAGCAAGGGGTGGAAGAGAGCTTGCTGTCGCTCTCCTATCCAATGGTGACGCCAGAGAACTACATTGTCTGGGCAATCAAGGAGGAGGCCATCCTTGATGCCTAGGGTCTGTGGGAGGTCATGGCGCCGGCGGACAACGCGGCGGTTGACAACAAGAACAACAAAGCGGCGCCTGCTCAGCGGTTCGGCGCACTCAGAGAGGATATCTTGATGCAGGTGTCCACGAAGAAGGACGAGAAGAATATCCTGATGAAGGCGGCGAGGCTCTCCACGTTTCATGGAGAGTTTGATCAGCTACCTATGGAGGACAGCGAGACGCTAGACGCGTATGCTAGGAGGATTAGCGGCATGCTGGCGAGGTACGCGAGCCTCGAGTCGACGCTCAGGGACGCGGCCATGGTGAAAAAGCTGCTGGACACTCTGCCGGATCGTTTGTATGCCATGGTGCCCGGCGTCGAGCAGTTCTGCGACGTCGAGACCATGGTGTTTGAGGAGGCACTGGGTCGGCTGAAGGCGTTGGATGAGTGGTCATGATGGTGCAGCAGGACGGCGGCGGACGCGGCACGACTAGCCGCTGCTCATGGTGGGCTAGTGGGAGGTACGGTGACGTCAGCGCGGCGGTGGGCTCGACCAAAACGATGATGGCGGCAGCATCGTGGCTTCGGATGGAGGGAAGCGGCGCGGCAGGTGCTACAACTGTGGCTTGTGCGGACATTTCTCCTGTGATTGCTGGAAGCCGGATGAGAAGGAAGAGTAGGCTCTCCTCGCTGACATCGATGTTGATGGGCGAACACTCTTGTAGTTCGTGGCTTAGGGGGTGAGTGTTGGAATAAGCCATGGTGTTTGTTAGGCAGTGTGCGTGTGAGCATGCGCTGATCGAGCCGGGCATCGATCCATCGTCGCGTCGAGACAGTGGCAAGTGTGCGTGTGTGCATGCGCATATGCTGCGCGACTGTGTCTGTGTACCCGACATGCAAGTGTAGGACCAGGATGTTGGCCATCTAGGCGTGGTGCTCATGGTGATCTGTTGCAGGCTCGTCATGTCAGTGCGTGTGGGAGCACGTTGTAGGCGCGGCAAGAGCGGCCGGATCGCGTGCGCGAGTGGGCTAGAGGTGTGGGGATCGTGTCCCTGTGCTGGCCCGGGTATGAAGCCGCCACGATGATCGTTGTAATAAGTGTGGGTTCTAGAGTTTGAGCGCAAGAAAGGCTGTTAGCGCAATGAGCGTTTGTCACCGAACAACCACCTGTGGCCCTCCTTTCTTATTTCTCTGTTCGTCCGAGCGTAAGGCGATAGATAGAGTGAGCGAGAGCTAGGGTTCGACCCCAACAGCTACCATCCATCACTAGTAGAAAACAGGGCTTTGTTTTAGGCCGGACCAATACATTAGTCCCGGTTCAGCCCAGAACTAGGACCCATGGGGGCATAGGTCCCGGTTTGTGAGGCCAGGGGGCCGGCCGGGCCATTGGAGGGCATTGGTCCCGGTTCATCTGGCACCTTTGGTCCCGGTTTGAGGCTCGAACGGGGACCAATGTGCCTCGCTCCTGGCCCACCACCATTGGTTCTGGTTAGCGGCTTGAACCGGAACCAAAAGGTGTCCTTTAGTCCTGGTTCCAGCCATGAACCGGGACCAATGTTATGCCTATATATATCCCCTTGCCAGCGAGCAGAGCACTCCACATTGCTCTGTTTTTTCTGACCGGCTTGGGGAGGGCTTTGTGGTGCTCTAGCTCACCTCCTATGCACATGAGGTGTTCGATGGAATGCCCGTGCCACACTACTTAAGCATTCTCCTCTCCAAGCTCAACCTCCAAGCTTCATTTTCCTCAATATTTGTCTAGGTTTAGCGGTCCGTCACGTCCCGTCCCCGTCTTCACCGCCGTCGATCGCCCGCGCCGATCTCGTCGCCGGCACCGCCGTGGTGAGCCTCTTGTTCTTATCTTCTTTCTGAAAGGAAACAAATTCTTACTTGTATGTTTTGATAGATACTTGTATAATTTTCTTACTTTTATTAGTGCTTCTTATTATATAGTGTGATGGTTTTGGTGTCCGCCCCCGTTGGCCCCCGTCCTGTCTATGATTCGGATGTGGTATATATTATCTCTTATAACTATTTGGTTCATTTATTGTTTATGACAATTATGTCGACCAACGTGCCATAGATTTTATTTATCTTGCAGGTATGTTAACCGGAACTTCCAACCGACCCTATTGTCGAGAGGTTAAATTTAGTTGAAGAATAAAACAATTACATGAAGAAAAAAATAAAAAAAATTAAGGAGGAGAAGATGATATTGGAGTTGCATGTTGCGGATGTCATCGATGATCACAAGATCAAGATGGATGCAATGCGCTTGAAGATTACAAAAATTAGAAAATATGCCATTCATACCGAGTCTTGGTATCATTATGCCGATAGATCAATTATTACCTTGGTTACGATTATGATCGTATTTGTTGTTGCATTGAAATGTTTTACATAGTTTCAATGTATGGTTTAATTAGATGCTCTGGATAGCTATATGTTGTTCAATGAGAACTATGTGTGTACTTTGGTTTTAATGTGATGATGAACTTCTATTAATTTGGTCACTTATCTATCCATAATGTTTTGTAATGGTTTTTGGCACACTTAATTATATATAATGCACGCAGATGAATCGGCAATGGATGTACGCTTACATACACACCTTCGAGTACATTAAGGGCGTGCATAATTTTCTCGAAGTGGCTGAGGCAAACAAGTAGAATGGTTTTATGTGTTGTCCATGCCCTATATGTGGGAATACGAAGTCTTACTCTTAATCGAAAACCCTTCACACCCACCTGCTTTATAAGGGTTTCATGCCACAGAATAATATTTGGACCAAGCGAGGAGAAATAGGGGTTATCATGGAATACATCAAAGAAGAAGAGGACGCCAACTATGTGCCCCTTGAATACGGTGATGCTGCAACGGGGGAAGCTGTTGAAGATCGAGAGGAACCAGACGATGTGCCCGATGATGATCTCCGCCTGGTCATTGTTGATGCATGGAAACAGTGCGAAAGTCAAAAGGAGAAGCTGAAGTTTGATCGCATATTAGAGGATCACAAAACAGGTTTGTACCCTAACTGCGAAGATGGCAACACAAAGCTCGGTACCGTACTGGAGTTGCTGCAGTGGAAGGCGGAGAATGGTGTGCCTGACAAAGGATTTGAGAAGCTACTAAAAATATTGAAGAAGAAGCTTCCAAAGGATAACGAATTTCCTGACAGTACGTATGCAACAAAGAAGGTTGTGGGCCCTCTAGGATTGGAGGTGCGGAAGATACATGCATGCCCTAATGACTGCATCCTCTACCGCGGTGCGTATGAGGATTTGAACACATGCCCGTTATGCGGTGCATTGCAGTATAAGATCAGACGAAATGACCCTGGTGATGTTGACGGCGAGCGCCCCAGGAAGAGGGTTCCTGCCAAAGTTATGTGGTATGCTACTATAATACCACGGTTGAAACGCCTGTTCAGAAACAAAGAGCATGCCAAGTTGATGCGATGGCACAGAGAGGACCGTAAGAAACACAGGAAGTTGAGAGCACCCGCTGATAAAATCCTTTATGAAAGTTCTCGGCCAGTGAACTCTTATCTTCTCAAAAAAATCGGGCCACAAATTCGGGTCCTCCTCAGCCATGTCCCACAATGGCCGGGGTTTGAGGTAGCCACCTGACCCCGTGCGATGGTGATACTCCTTCTTTGCAACATTTATCTTGTTTTTCGATGACATCTTCTTACTCCTCTCCGATGTCTTGTGGGCCACAAATTCGGGCCAGTGATCTCTTATCTTCTCAAATGGGCAGGTGAATTCTGGAGTCTTGTTTTTGTCAACATACATTGATTGTTAGCTATACCGTGGATTTTATCAGCCATCTCAAAGCCAGTGATCTCTTATATTCTCATAAAAAATTCTTTATGAAAATCCTTTTTGCTTTAATGTTTTGAACAGAAAATAATTTGATAATTTTGGTTGCATAAATTTTATATAATTAAAGTTTCAATAATACTAGAGGTTTATAAAAGTTTTTTGAGTTGATTCCTTTTGCTATTGGAGTTTATAAAAGCTTTTTAATTGATTCTTTTTGCTACTGAAGGATATTATAGTTTTGTTTTAGTTGATCATAACAGAATATTTTAATTGATTATTTTTAGTTCATTCTTTTTGCTATTAGTTCATTCTTTTAGCTAAATGACCCTTAAATTGAAATGCACTGCAAATGAACTCTAAAAAGATTGAAAGTTGGCATGGTATCATCATTTCACCCACATAGCATGTGCTAAAAAGTTGAGAGGGTTACAGCAAAAACTGGATGCACTTCATGTACAAAACAGACAATCTCGTTGGAAGTATCAGGGTTCCGGACGAAAACTCATCTGTTACAAAGGGATTTCATTTGTTCACATGTAACTACAGTGATATTCTAGATCAAAGGAATCATCATAATAGTTGTGGATAGAAAGTCATCACTTTTTCTTTGCTTGTGTCCTTTGCTTATTGCGCAGTAACCATGGATAATCTTCATCGTTTAATAGGGTGCTCGGGTCAGCCTTGACTTTGAAGGGAGGAATTTCATGAAATTTTTCATAATCTTCAGACATGTCTGTCTTGCCGTCCAATCCCATGATGTCTCTTTTTCCTGAAAGAACTATGTGGCGCTTTGGCTCATCATATGATGTATCCGCTTCCTTATATTTTCTTTTTCTTGGTTTGGTAGACATGTCCTTCACATAGAAAACTCGTGCCACATCATTGGCTAGGACGAATGGTTCGTCTGTGTACCACAGATTGTTCAGATCCACTGTTGTCATTCCGTAGTGTGGTTCTACCTGTACCCCGCCTCCTGATAGATTGACCCATTTGCACTTAAACAATGGGACCTTAATATAATATCCATAGTCCAGTTCCCACATGTCCACTATGTAACCATAATATGTGTCATTTCCCCTCTTGGTTCCTGCATCAAAGCAGACACCACTTTTTTGGTGGATGCTCTTTTGATCTTGGGCGATTGTGTAAAATGTATTCCCATTTATCTCGTACCCTTTGTAAGTCATTACAATCGAAGATGCTTCCCTCGCCAACGAGTACAGGTCATCAAAAACAGTGTTGTCACCCCTGAGACGTGTTTGCATCCAACTGCCGAAACTCCAGATGTGTTCACATGTAATCCAGTCGTCACACTGGTCCGGGTATTTGGAGCGCAGAATGTTCTTGTGTTTATCGACATACGGGGTCACCAAGGTAGAATTATGTAGAACTGTGTAGTGTGCTTGAGACCAAGAATGCCCGTCCCTACATATTATTGAGTCCCCTCCTAGCATGCCTTTTCCACCCAGTCTCCCCTCATACCGCGATTGAAGGTGACCTATCTTCTTAAGGTCAGGAATGAAGTCAACACAAAACCCAATGACATCCTCTGCTTGATGGCCCATGAAGATGCTTCCTTCTGGCCTAGCATGGTTACGAACATATTTCTTTAGGACTCCCATGAACCTCTCAAAGGGGAACATATTATGTAGAAATACATGGCCCAGAACGACAATCTCGTCGATTAGATGAACCAGGACGTGCGTCATGATATTTAAGAAGGATGGTGGGAACACCAGCTCGAAACTGACAAGAAATTGCGCCACATAACTCCTTATCCTTGGTAGGATTTCTGGATCGATCACCTTCTGAGAGATTGCATTGAGGATGCACATACACTAGTACAAAACGGAGCTTTAAAACCGGTTCGTAAGGGCCTTTAATGCCGGTTTTGCAACCGGCACTAAAGAGTGGAGACTAAAGACCCCGCCCCTAGTACCGGTTTGGCACGAACCGGCACTAAAGGTCAACCACATGGCGTGAGCTCGCGCCGTGGTATGTGGGACCTTTAGTACTGGTTGGTGTTACCAACCGGTACTAAAGGTTTTTCTTTTTTTGATTTTTTGATTTGAAAATTTTGGAAAAAAAATTTGATTTTTTTTATTTTTTATTTTTCTGAATTATTTGATGATTTAGTCTCTAATCACCTATCTTAACTGCTCAAGTGTGGATCACTCATTCCAAATCGCCTAACTTCCCGGCCGGTCACCCATCCCCCTCACTACTCCAGCCTGAGCACGCTTAACTTCCGAGTTCTATTCTCCCTCGTTTCCAAGTCTGCACTTGTCGTTTTCCTGACAATAGTAAGATGTGAATCCTATTAACCCTCAGGAGTTTAGCTTGAGAAGGAAGTCACACGTTTCACTGTTTGAGTTTGAAACTATTATTCTAAAAATAATAATTATGTAGCAACTAATATTTCTTGAATAAGTAGTTTAACCATAGTTTGACCACAGTTTGACCAGATTTGACCAAAATTCAAAAAAACTGAGATACTTATTTAGTAACACTAATATTATTGCATAATTATTTAGTAACACTCTATATTTCTTGAATCAGTTGTTTGACCGGTTTGACAAGATTTAACCAAAATTCAAAAAAACATAAATTAGAGCATATCTTTTTTTCCTTTTACAATTTTGTCATTTCAAAAATTGTCCTAAACCCTAAACCCGGGACTTAAAACGTCGGAAACTCTATGCTACACAGTAAAAACTAAGGGTTTAAACCATAAAACCTAACCCTAATCTCTGAAATCTAAACCCTAGCACTAGCAGCTAAAAACGTCTAAAACGCCCAAAAACTCTATTTTCCCTTTGGAATTTTGTGATTTTAAAAAATTGTTGAAACGGAAAACTTTGAAAATTTTGATATATTATATGTATTTTTCTGAATTAGGATGATTTAGTTATGATTTTTTCAAGTTTGAAAATTGCCCTATAGTCTCGGTTTGTGTCTCCAACCGGGACTATAGGTTAGAACCCTTTAGTGCCGGTTCGTGGCACGAACCGGTACTAAAGGTTGGCCCCTTAGTACCGGTTTGTGCCACAAACCGGGACTAAAGGGGCTCGTGGGGCCCCAGCCTCACGCCACCCTGCCACCACCCCTTTAGTACCGGTTCATGGCACGAACCGGTACTAAAGGTTCAACACGAACCGGCACTAATGCATAGCCGTTCGAACCGGTACTAATGATACCATTAGTACCGGGCCAAAATCGAACCGGGACTAATGTGTCTCACATAAGGTCCTTTTTCTACTAGTGATAGCTTCACAATGGTTAATTGAACGTTTCTCGATAGAAGCCCCCTCAATGCAACCGGAAGTAGTTGCGTCCTAATCACGTGGTAGTCATGAGGCTTTAGGTTCTGGAACTTTTTCTCTGCCATATTTATTATTTCCTTTATAATCAACGAGTAGCCAGACGGGACCTTCATACTGAGCAGGCATTCAAAAAATATTGCCTACTCTTCTTTGTTAAGAGCGTAGCTGCCACGACCTTCATACTGATTTGGAGGCATGACATCTTTTTCGTGCAAACGTTGCAGGTCCTCTCGTGCCTCCGGTGTATCTTCTGTCTTCCGATACACGACCAAGAAGCCTAGCAGGTTCACACAAAGGTTCTTCGTCACGTGCATCACGTCAATTGAAGAGCGGACCTCTAGGTCTTTCCAGTAGGGTAGGTCTTCCGGTGATCTTCCTCGCCTTTGAAATGCTTGCCTTTCTTTCGACATTGATGATTGGTCGGAAGAAATCAATGATGCCCCAGGTACACATTATTCCTGCATTTATCCAGGTATATACTTTCGGTGTCATCTAAACAATGCGTGCATGCGTGGTATCCCTTGTTTGTCTATCCTGAAAAGTTACTGAGAGCAGGCCAATCATCGATGGTTACAAACAGCAATGCATGCAGGTCAAATTCCTCCTACTTGTGCTCATCCCACACACGTACACCGTTTCCAATCCACAGCTGTGAAAGTTCTTCAACTAATGGCCTTAGGTACACATCAATTAATGTTGTTGCCGGGTTGCTTAGGGCCTTGGATGAGAACTGGCATCATAATGAACTTTCGCTTCATGCACAACCAAAGAGGAAGGTTATAGATACATAGAGTCACAGGCCAGGTGCTGCGATTGTTGCTTTGCTCCCCAAAAGGATTAATGTCATCGGCACTTAAACCAAATCATACGTTCCTTGCGTCACCTGCAAACTCCTCCCAGTACTTTCTCTTAATTTTTCTCCACTGCGACCCATCAGCGGGTGCTCTCAACTTCCCGTCTTTCTTATGATCCTCTCCGTGCCATCACATCAACTTGGCATGCTCTTTGTTTCTGAACAGACATTTCAACCGTGGTATTATAGGAGCATACCACATCACCTTGGCAGGAACCCTTTTCCTGGGGCGCTCGCCGTCAACATCACCAGGGTCACCTCGTCTGATCTTATACCGCAATGCACCGCATACCGGCGCTCAAATACTCGTACGCACCACGGTAGAGGATGCAGTCATTAGGGCATGCATGTATCTTCTGCACCTCCAATCCTAGAGGGCATGCAACCTTCTTTGTTGCATACGTACTATAGGGCAATTCGTTATCCTTTGGAAGCTTCTTCTTCAATATTTTCAGTAGCTTCTCAAATCCTTTGCCAGGCACACCATTCTTTGCCTTCCACTGCAGCAGTTCCAGTACGGTACCGAGCTTTGTGCTCCCATCTTTGCAATTGGGGTACAAACTTTTTTTGTGATCCGCTAACATGTGATAGAACTTCAGCTTCTCCTTTTGACTTTCGCACTGTCTCCTTGCATCAACAATGACCCGACGGAGATCATCATCGGGCATATCGTCTGGTTCCTCTTGATCTTAAACAGCTTCCCCCGTTGTAGCATCACCGTATTCAGGGGGCACATAGTTGTCATCGTTCTCTCGTTCTTCGTTGTCTTCCATCATAAACCCTATTTCTTCGTGCTTGGTCCAAACATTATAGTGTGGCATGAAACCCCTATAAAGCAGGTGGGTGTCAAGGGTTTTCGAGTCAGAGTAAGACTTTGTATTCCCACATATAGGGCATGGACAACACATAAAACCATTCTACTTGTTTGCCTCAGCCACTTCGAGAAAATTATGCACGCCCTTAATGTACTCGGAGGTGTGTCTGTCACCGTACATCCATTGCCAGTTCATCTACGTGCATTATATATAATTAAGTGTGCCAAAAACCATTACAAAACATCATGAATAGATAAGTGACCAAATTAATAGAAGTTCATCATCACATTAAAACCAAAGTACATACATAGTTCTCATTGAACAACATATAGCTATCCAGAGCATCTAATTAAACCATACATTGAAACTATGTAAAACATTTCAATGCAACAACAAATGCGATCATAATCGCAACCAAGGTAACAATTGATCCAACGACATAACACTAGTAGAAAAGGGGGCAATGGTCCAGGCCAGGTCAGCTCATTAGTCCCGGTTCAATCCAGAACCGGGACCAATGGGGGCATTGGACCCAGTTCGTTAGCCCCGGGGGCCGGCCGGGCGACATGGGCCATTGGTCCCAGTTCGTTTGGACCTATTGGTTCCGGTTGGTGGGACGAACCGGGACCAATGCGCCTCGCTCCTGGCCCACCACCATTGGTCCCGGTTGGTGGCTTGAACCGGGACCAAAGGCTGCCCTTTAGTCCTGGTTCATACCACCAACCGGGACTAAATTGTTGGTCCTCGTTGCGGCCAGAGTTTAGTCCCACCTCGCCAACCGAAGGGGGCTCACACCGGTTTATAAGCCCCTCCCTCTCTGCCTTGTTGAGCTGCTCTCAAAGTGAAAATAGATGCCCTTATACAGGAAATTTGACCTAAATTCATATTGAATTTCTCTGAAGTTAGTAGAAATTTATTATGAATTTAGGTCTAATTTTCTCTATAAGCGCATCTATGCTCATTTCTAAGTAGTTTTTTATATAGTTTTTTTTCTTTTCTGCTATATTTATTTTTTTCTTTTTATTTCTAGGTTGTAATAAGTCATTAAAAATAAGCATCTATGCTCATTTTTTAGGTAAGTTAATAACAACTATTTTTTCTTCTATTTATTTCTAAGTCATTAAAAATAAGCATCTATGCTCATTTTTTCGTTAAGTTAATCACAACCATTTTTTCTTCTATTTATTTCTGAATTGTAATAAGTCATTAAAAATAAGCATCTAAGCTCATTTTTTAGTAAAGTTAATCACAACTATTTTTGCTTCTATTTATTTCTG
>NC_041381.1:36340833-36341709 GCF_002162155.2 Triticum dicoccoides | reverse complement strand
TAAGCATCTATGCTCATTTTTTAATTAAGTTAATCACAACTATTTTTTCTTTTATTTATTTCTGAATTGTAATAAGTCATTAAAAATAAGCATCTATGCTCATTTTTTAGTTAAGCTAATCACAACTATTTTTTCTTTTATTTATTTCTGAATTGTAATAAGTCATTGAAAATAAGCATCTAAGCTCATTTTTTTAGTAAAGTTAATCACAACTAATTTTGCTTCTATTTATTTCTGAGTAGTTTTTTATAGAGTTTTTTTTCTGGTATATTTATTTTTTTTCTTTTTATTTCTGAGTTGTAGTAAGTCATTAAAAATAAGCACCTATGCTCATTTTTTAGTTAAGTCAACTATTAAAAATAAGACATTAAAAATAAAAAAGAGGTGCAATGCTCATTAATTTCCTTCAAGCCTTTCGGAATAGTGTCAACTGCACTGCACATAGCTCTGTGCAATCTACCCTATTCCTTAAGGCTTGAAGCTAACCAACGCGCAGGTGAGCATTGAGCCTCTTCTTCATCGTCTCTGCACTTAGGGCTTATAAACAGCTGCGAGTGCCTCTCCCTTGGCGAGGTGGGACTAAAAAGACAGCTGCAAAAAGAAAAATAAAAAAACAGTTGCAGAAAATAAAAAATTAGACGGGTCCATTGGTACCGGTTGGTGGCGCCAACCGGTACCAATGCCCCTCTTTGGTACCGGTTGGTGCCACCAACCGGTACCAATGCCCGCCTTTTGTCCCCGTTGGAGCCACCAACCGGGACCAAAGGTCCTCGTTTCCCGGCCTTTGGGCTGCCGAAAAGAGGCCTTTGGTCCCGGTTGGTGGCTCAAACCGGGACAAAAGGCCTGCATTGGTACCGGTTTGCCGTACGAACCGGG
>NC_041381.1:36327842-36340178 GCF_002162155.2 Triticum dicoccoides | reverse complement strand
TATATGCAAAGATCGAATATGTCAAATTCTTATGATTTTTTTCTGTTCATAGAATCTTTATGATTTTTTTCTGTTGTAATTTTGTTTATAGAATTTTAATGATTTTTTTGTTCATAGTACGTATTTAGAAAAATGAAAAAAATAAGAAGAGAAAGTGTTTAATATAATTAGTTAGAAAAATACTAGTTTATTTTTAGTAAGTACTACTTTATTTTATTTATAGTAAGAACTTCATATATAGTTGAACTAGCCAGTTGATTTAATAAACTACTTTATTTTACTATATATAGAAGTAGTTTGTTTTTAGTAAGTACTACTTTATTTATTTATAGTAAGTGTTTAGTAGTTGAACTAGCTAGTTGATTTAATTAATAAAACTACTTTATTTAACTATATATAGAAGTAGTTCCCGCATCGACGTCGGCGATGCCTATCCCGCATCCTCGTCGTCGTCGACTCGGCGGTGGAGGCTTGCTTGATTAGGGCCATGTTCGGGACTGGGCTCCGCCGGGCTGGTACTGGGAGGTGCTACCTTCCGGGGGACGTAGGTTGGTGAGGAGGCAGCCCATTGTTGACCCGGTCCTTGTTTGGTGGCAGTCGCGTGGGCCAGTGACGGTGCCGAGGCTTTCGGGTACCGCGGAGGTGGTACGTTACCGTGTGAGCGAGCAGGACGAGCACGTCCGTTGCTACATGGTTGCATTGGAGGGCAGGTTCGACAATACCTGGCAGGTCCTTCAGGGATCTCACTGGAGCTATGATCCTGTGATGGTTCCTTATCTTTGGATGTCCACCGCCCGCGTCGATATCCGTCGGGCGCTACGGTTCTAGTTGTATTAGTGATGCTGTATTAGTGATAATATTCGACTATGTACGGACACCAAGAGATGATGTACTTTTGCTTATAATTATTGAATGCATGCTAATTTGAATACTACTTTATTTTATGATTTGGTTTTGCTTATTTTATGATTTGGTTTTGCTTATTGAATAGTTTTTTTTCGTAATTACTCATGACTTCAACTATTTTAATCGTGACAATATTTTTCATCTTTTCCAATTTGACTAGCTTATCCCATGCTTTGCAAGACGCTATGTCTTGGAGAGGATGGGTTTTGAAGGCCGTGAAAGTTTCAAAACCAAAAAAATTATCCGAAGTACCCATCATGGTGTGGATTTTCAAGTAAAGTTGTACAATGCTCAGAGTGTAACCCATTTTGGTTGCAAAAATTGGGAAGCACTTTGCAAGATGTATGGTCTTGATGAGGGTATGTTTGTCACCATGGATCTTGGTGATCCTACAATCGAGCAAGAGAGACCTTCGATTTGGGTCCTTGTGGATACACCTCCAATTCTTCCCCCATGTGAGCTTAACATAGTTATTAAGTAATTTATATTGTTTATTTCAAAATAGTTGACAACTTATCTCCATTGACAACTTATTTTCATTCTTCAAAGAATGTGCGGAAGATGGTAGACAGAACCTACTACACCGAAGGCTCCGAATTAACTTATCAGGAGAAAACTCATCTGGTCGCATTTTGTACTGATCTTGAGAATTACAATATCTACAATCAAACTCCTCAACATTATGGTCAATACGTGCCACTAGTGCACGTGTTGGACTACGGTAACTACCATGGAGATACCCTGGTAAGATTTTTTTACTATTACGACATCCGTGATCTTTTTGCACACTTCTAAAACTAGTACATCATTGTGAACTACGAAGTTATTATTATGTTTTTCAACAGATAATCCTGAATGATTGTGTGCCTCATCTGATGTATACGCATGGTAGCCTTCATGTTTTGAACATACAACCAGGTCGTCCTACGAATCTCAACTGTCCATACCGGGTTTTTAAAAGAAGTGGAGACATAACAATCAAAGAATGAAAAAAATGTATGGACAGTCGTAAGGAGCTTCTTGGAAGCAACAAGCAGCGAAGGGCAAGAATTGGAGACGGGATGATCGCCATTCTTCATAATGGAGAGTCAGGGTCTATATTGTTTTATGCTATTTTACCTTAAGGGTGTTTAGGTCCTACCTGATATACTAATGATCATGTGCTAAGAACAATTATGTAGGGTTGGGTTCGATGACTATGAGGATGATGATCGTATGACTTATTATTAATGACGAGTAGAAGTTGTATGATGATGCATAGGACTTGTTATTATATATGATGATGTATGATGCGCATGCATGAGCATGTTATATCAGCGGGTGAAATGAACATAGCAGCAGCGTTGATAAACCAAGGACGAAGATATAAGAGAGGACACTTCTCTCTATTAGCTAGCTAATAACAATCTAAAAATAACCCCCAAAACCCCTAAAGCAGCCACATTTGTAAAAAAACATGAACTTTTGGTCCCGGTTGGGGCCACCAACCGGGACCAAAGGCCCCCCTGACTGGGCTCAGCGGACCGGCCACGTGGAGGCCCATCTGTCCCGGTTCGTGTTTGAACCGGGACTAATGGGTGGAGGTATTAGTAACGACCCATTAGTTCCGGTTCATGAACCGGGACTAAAGGCCCTTACGAACCGGGACTAATGGGTGTTTTTCTACTAGTGTAATGATACCAAGCCTCGGTATGAATGGCATAATTTCTATTCTTTATAATCTTCAAGCGCATTGCATCCATCTTGATCTTGTGATCATCGACGACATCCGCAACATGCAACTCCAATATCATATTCTCTTCTGCATTTTTCTATTATTTTTTCCTTCAAGTAATTATTTTCTTCTTCAACTAAATTTAACCTCTTGACAATAGGGTCGGTTGGAATTTCCGGTTCACATACCTCCTAGATAAATAAAATATATGTCACGTTGGTTGGCATAATTGTCATAAACAATAAATGAACCAAATAGTTATAAAAGATAATATATACCACATCCGAATCATAGACAAGACGAGGGCCGACGGGGGCGGATACCAAAACAATCGCACTGTATAATAAGAAGCAATAATTAAAGTAAGAAAAATTATACAAGTATCTATCTAAACATACAAGTAATATTTTTTTTCCTTTCAGAAAGAAGTTAAGAACAAGAGGCTCACCACGGTGGTGCCGGCGACAAGATCGGAGCGGGCGATCCACGGCGGTGAAGACGGGGATGGGACATGACGGACCGCTAAACCTAAACAAATATTGAGGAAAATGGAGCTTGGAGGTCAAGTTTGGAGAGGAGAAAGCTTAAGTAGTGTGGCTCGGGCATTCCATCGAACACCTCATGTGCATAGGAGGTGAGCTAGAGCACCACAAAGCCCTCCCCTCGCCGGCCAGAAAAAACAGAGCAGCGTGGAGTGCTCTGCTCTCCGGCGAGGGGGTATATATAGGCATCACATTGGTCCCGGTTCGTGGCTTGAACCGGGACTAAAGGATACCCTTTGGTTCCGGTTCAAGCCACCAACCAGGACTAATGGTGGTGGGCTAGAAGCGAGGCACATTGATCCCGGTTCGAACCTCGAACCGGAACCAAAGGTGCCAGATGAACCGGGACCAATGCCCCACGATGGCCCGGCCGGCCCCCTTGCCTCACAAACCGGGACCTATGCCCCCATGGGTCCCGGTTCTGGGCTAAACTGGGACTAATTAATGGGCTGGCCCGGCCTAAACCAAACCCCTGTTTTGTACTAGTGTACTGACAAGCTTCTTGACATTGTTGACTAAAAAAAAGATATACCAAATGTGCTTCCAAATGTAAAAATACAAGGAAAGTTGATTGAAACTTCAAACTACACGCCGCAAGGTACATTTATTACACCGAAGCCTGTATGCAAGGAGGAAAAGGAAAAATTAAATGAAGTAAAATAAAATTGAAAGGTATCTTCAATTGGATCGCATGAACTAGCATCACAGATATCCTTGTTTTCAAGGTTATGGAGCCATTGTTTTAGGTGTCCATAAAGTGGCTTCACATTTGTTGCTGGATAGTATCTAATGGTGAGCTCATCTCAAAGGTCTTAGTAATTCCCAAGCCTACCTAGTACAGATACTTGATGTTTGCATCCCTCAAGATGTAGTGCTTCTAGTAATGGTAGGTTTCCCAAACAATTCGGTGATTCCAGCCCATCGCAACACCAAATATAGAATATTAGGAGTCCATCCAACTTTGTTGGCACGAAAGAAAGTTTCTTACAACCATATATTACTAAACGATACTAAGCGAAGATTCTTACGGACATTCCCCTTCTTGAAGGCTTTGCAAGGAGCCTCCCTGTGTGCTCTGCTTCGATGGTGTTATTCAAGGTTTCGGCGGCGGTTTCCCACCTACTAACTCCCGTCTCGGTCCGTGTATTGGCACTCTCTCCGTGCATGCTTGCTGAGCCTGTGTCTTCCTTTAATCTTTCTCACCTCGCCACGAGCACGACCACCCTAATCTGGTGTTGTATGGCTCGGGGCTGTTAATGGTGCAGCTCCTTTGTGGTGGAACCCCTACGTTATTCTTTGTCAGCGGGTTCATCGTTTGATGGAGGTGTGCTCTCTTGGCGACCTCTGAGTTTACCACCTTGTTGTCTTGCTAATTCTACGTTCTTGATGGTTACTTCATAACCAGTTCTGCACCCCCATCCACCTTTCCTTTGTTAGTTGGCTTTTGCGTTGTGTTGTAACCAAGTAGTTTTTTTGTGTCCTTCCCTTGTTCTTGCTTTGGCAGGATGTATGGCCCCATCAGCTGTATGGTTTTTTTATCCAGGTATTCTCATAAACAGGATCAAGGTATTCTGGATCAATATTTTCTTTGAATGAGATCAAATTCTGTTGGGACCCCCTGGTTGACAGTTAAAAAACCACATCTACTTATTCTAAGTAACTACCCCCTCCGTCCGAAAATACTTGTCATCAAACTAGTTCTAGATACATCTCTTTTTATCCATTTTGATGACAAGTATTTTCGGACGGAAGGAGTACTGATTGGGCTCAAACTATGTAAGGATAGAGATCAAGACAAGGAGAGAAAATGAACCAGGGATAATGGGAATTTGGAGGCATCTCGCAAGCCTTGTATAGAGGCACCCATAGTACTGTGAATAAATAAATTGGATATAAACTGATTCATAATAAAACCATGGAAACAATTTCATGTATATAATAGTGAGTGTAAACTTGGAGCTGACATTTTCACGATCGTTTGTGTCTAAGAATTTTGTTCGTTTGAACACATGTTTGTCGTGATATATATTTTTGTTTGTGGTCACCTCAAGGTGAGAATAAATTAAAGTTAAGAAGTTGACGGTCGGTAGTTCAACCATATGTTTTTTTTTTCCTTTTAGCCATCAGCATTAAAAGTGGCTGGTTGAAATGTAAGTGCTTAAGCGCATCAATAGTTTACCGAAATATTTTTACAAGAAAAGGAGCTTGTAAGAAGAAAGATATTTTGTTGTTAGGCAATGGAGCGAGCAGTTCTTGGGATTATTCTAGTTTTGTTGCTAAGCTGAAGAACCATATTAATTTCCTCAATCGTGTTTGGTCCAGGTTGTGGTATTTCAAGGCTGCATATATTTATTGTGCCGTGGAGCCTCAACGAGTATGTCTACACTTTTATTTTAGGAAATGGAGGCATATGCCCCCGGCCTCTGCATCATGATGATGCATGCGGCCATCTTATTAACAATCCAGAAAGTATTGTCATAGAAGTCTTACAGCTCACAAACGGAGCAGAACAAAGTAAAATAAGGAAAAATACATGCGGACAAGGACAACCGGTACGGTGATAAGAAGGAGAAGCTCCCCAGGCTCCTATCGTGTTATGCGAGCACGTGAAGTTTGGTGAAGCAATGAAGTTTGTACCTGCACCATATCTATAAATAACTAGCTACCTGGTGTAATAGAAGCAATGCTCGAAACTACAACATCGGTATGCGACTATCGCGTTCAATGGACAAGTCTATGGGGAATGTGAAAATGACTGATGGGATGAGTGACACCGATTGTTGAATTAGAAGATATTTTAGGGGATACATCGAAAATTTGAGCTAGAGATAGATGACGTGGTCAAGTCATGCTTTGTAGTTGTAAACCGGCCGAGCTCTATCACCTCTCAGTTGGATTGAGATGGCTTGTTGAGATGGATGACACAGTGGGGGATGTGTCCAAATTACAACTTGATTGACACGTGTCTTGCATCAAGAAGCGGTTGTCCAATCATAGTACCTATCCGTCGTGCGGGGTTACCTTGGTTATTAAGATAAATCAGTGAAAACCATTGTGTGTTTAATGACTACACCTCATGTGTCCCCGAGGATTGGCTTCATGCTAGCGTACAAAACCTTTCTGTCACTAATGCTCAGAATAGCGCTCCACACACCCCTGATGCTAACCTCCACCTGGATAGAACTTCGCGATCCCAGGTACCTGAAGGGTCGAAGAAAGAGACAAGAGAAAACTACGATGCAATTTTATTTCAAACATGCATGACGTTCATTCATAGTCATTTCATCGATCCTGCATACAAACAAGTCGAGTTGCAAGGCCATGCCTGAACGCATTGCCTTACCGAATTACTCACACGAGATTACTGGATCGCAAGAAGAAATCATTGAAGAAGACATCAACATGAATGCTTTATTGATAATGTCTTACAATGGTTGCGGGATTCAATACATGAATACAAGTATGAGCTAACTTGGTGGTGGATTGCTGCAGTGATGGTGGTGGTGATGGTGATGGAGATTTCTATGAAGATGAGATGGGAAATGACTATGGCTAGGGTTGGCGAATGGCTTCTGGTGCGGAGATGGAGGTTTTCAGCAATGCTCCTTCGCAATTCTTTTGTTGGACTTTTTATAAAAGTGGTAGGGTTGGATGCCACGGCGATGTTTGCACCTGGTACGGGCATTGGTACGAGAGCATGTGCTCGTCCCAGACGTTGTCTTGCTTTCTTTTGACTCTTATGCACCTCCGATTTAATTTATTCTTTCTCCATTTTGCTTCTTTAATTGTACATGATTATTTTATCGTTGTATGGCTTTTTATCTTGCAGAAACAAAATAACGAGAGGATTTAGCAATCTCCCGCATTCGTTATTCATTAGTGGCAATATCAAAGGGAATATCTCATACTTTATAAGACAAAACGGTTTAAACAACGATGTGATGACCATACAATTAACACTCATCAACCACGACTCCAGGACCGATGAGATCAATGTGCCTTCTTCCTCAAGCGCATAGAGGATCGGGAAGTGGTGTGCAGACCTGGCCGGACCTGTGGGAGAAGCCATGGAGGAAACTCCACCGATGTCGTCCATTACGCCCCGAAAGGCCACGCTTTGAAGAGAGGCCTGAACCCAGCATAGCTTCCAACAATTCTAAATTCAATATTGGGCGCATCGCGAGCAACCAAGGAAGCGCCTTCTTGAACGGAGCGACGTCGAGACACTACCGCCATCCGATCCGACAACCCAGACCAGGGCCGGTCCTGATATTTCGGGCGCCGGGGCGAAATTAGAATTGAGGGGCCCCCTAATGTAGATATCGAAATATAAAGCATGTAATGAGATGTCCCTTCATTTGGTAAATACATTATCTCAAATTCTTATATAGTAAATATTCATAATAATTTTTTTATAAGGACTACTAAATTATGTAGCAGATAAATTAAATATGGGCTCATGATCACTCACATATTTTCATGTGTGTCCACCTCCAGTATATCTTCCATAGGACCTTCATTCTCTTGATTAACAATGGTGTGCTTTTCCACAGCAAATATCACTGCCTCGTTCAGATTCCAACCCATCTCTGTACTAACTGATCATATCCCTCTTGAAAAAAAATTAGCAGATCATATTTGCAATTTTACCAACTCATCTCTCTATATGAAGTAAACAATTAGTACGTGAAAACCACCGTAAATAAACACTAGATCAACTCAAGAAATCTTACCAACTATCACGAGGCCTGATAATGACCTTTCCCACCAATAGAGATGCAAGTTGTATCAATTTCTATGGGGAAAATTGCCACGGCATAGTAAACCTCATCCGGCGTGAAGACGGGGGATGTGACGCTGTGGCCTGGGCGATCAGGCAAACGAGGACGACGTACACGCACACAACCGGCAACCACACAGAAGATTAATTGAGCAGACTGTAGGCGATGATGAGAAAAATTGACATCCGGCAATAGCGTCGTGCGTGCGCCGCCGCATTTTTGTTCGCTTGAATCGTGATGGTGCTGAATCACCGATGCGCCGCTAACTCCTCGATCCGTGCGTGGTGCGTTACATGCAATTACGACAGCCCTGCTAATTACTACTCGCTCCGTCCGGAAATACTTGTCATCAAAATGGATGAAAATGGATGCTAAACTCCGTCCGGAAATACTTATCATCAAAATGGATGAAAATGGATGCAAGACGGAGGGAGTACTACTTGGGCTAGGCCCACTAATTAGCAGGGCTATCGTCGAGACACTACGAGCAGGATGAGGCATACCACTGATGTGCCTTACATGCAATTACGCACGACGGCGGAAGGGGACAAGGGATGAGGTCGCAAGAGGGCGCCGAATGGGGAACAGCCGCCCCGAATCTGCTCCAAGGGGTTGTTTGCCGGCAGGCTACAGGTAGACACACCACCGGACGACCAGAGCATGGGGTGACAGCAACGAGCACCCACGCATCACGAGCCGTGTGCCAAGGAGAGGCCCCATTACCGCCGCCACGACGCGGACTTCGCTAGGTGGTGGCCTCTGAAGGGGGTGAGGGAATGAGCCGGAAAGAGGGTGTTGGTGGCAGCGCGGTGGTGGCGCCATCCGTGTCGCCTAGTGTAGGCGGCGCGGGGACTGCCGCGAAGCGGTTTCCTTTTCGGCATGGGGTTTCACCATGTGCTACAAGTGTGTAATCATGTCGGCCGTCTTTCGCTGAAAGCACAATGGCAGGTATTATTCTCTAGGAGAACGACAAGTCATTCATTTCCGGAACGTACAATGTTTTCAAGTGTGGCTGCTGCCTTGAGAGTTCTGAGGAATTCTCTTCATTTTTCTTCGTGTCCAAACTGTACAGCCAGTATAGGTGCAGCCTACAGTGGAGGAGTAACAGAGCTCTAAATAACTTGTTCTGAACCTACAATGAAACTTGTTCTAAATATCTATTAACGGTGCTCAAACTATGACAGGAACAAGACAAGAAAGAGATCAAAACGAGGGAGAGAAACATGAAGCAGGGACAACACAAATTCGCTACTGGGATGACGAAACACTGTCGCCCAGTGTTGTTCGTTGATCCAGCATTTTCAGTGAGATGAACAGAAACAACATTTTTTATTACTTTATTCTAGGCAGACCAACAAAGACATCACAATAAATTTTTCTTTCTTTATAGAGAAAAGTATAGCTCAACTCTTCGTGGAGTCTAGATTTGGTCACTCAACTTTAAAACCGGACAACTTGCACCCTCAACTATTGAAATCGGACAAGGTTCGTCCGTGGACTCTATTTCGACCGGTTTTGATGATAACTCACCGGTTTGACTGAGCTGACTCAAATTCGTGTATTTTCTTTCAAATCAGTGTATGTTTTCCAAATCCACGTGCTTTCTTCAAGTACACTTAATTTTTTCAAATTCACATACTTTTTCCCAAATCCTCATAGTATTTTTGGAAAAAATATATGAATTTAAGTAAGTACCTGAACTAGAATAAAAGTATGTGAATTTGAAAAGAAATATGCAAACTTGAAAAATGTACCCAGTTTTGTAGAAAAATATGTAAATTTCAAGAAGTGCACGAACTAGAATAGAAGTACGCGGATTTAAAAAAATATATGCGAACTTGAAGAATGTACAGGGTTTTGTAGAAAAATACATGAATTTCAAAAAAGTACGCGAACATGAAAACATTACGTGAATTTGAAACAATTACACGATGTGAGAAAAGTACACGAATTTTAGAAAGTTTTACAGATTAAAAAAACTGTTTTGAAAAAAGTACAAGGCTTTGGAAGAGTAAACCGATATGAAAAATGTACATGAATTTCAAAAGCTACGTGAATTTGAGCCAGCACCGGTCAAAACCGGTGTGCATCAGCACCAAAACCGGTCAAAACCAAGACCAGGTACGAATCTTGTCCGGTTTCAATAGTTGAGGGTGCAATTTGTCTGCTTTCGAAGTTGAGGGACCAAATATAGACTCGGCCAAGAGTTGAGGCATGAAAAGTATATTTTTCTCTTCTTTATACTACCCCAGCCGTTTTTAGTCCCCCATCAACACTTTGTGCAGGAGATATCATATAATACACTATGTAGCTTTGAACTTACATTTGAGTCTTAACTGCATCTTAGTATCTCATTTGAACCGGCCTCAGTTGAATCAGAGATAGAGGTGACCAAAAGCCTACACGGATGGATACAAGAGGGATTTGAGACCTCAACTGAAAAGATGATCACACCAAGCGCCCCGTGAACAGGTGGTTATCGCCCATGGACCGTGCTTGTCCAACTTCGTCCTCATCTCCGTAGACATGAAATACTTTGCTGGATATAGCTACTTGCAGGGACACGCCACCATGGGGTTTGAGTGGCCGTTTCCTACGGGGAAGTTGTGTGTGACGTATTCAGTGAAGGGACTGTAACTGTGGCTTCATACCAACTACGTGCTACATCTTAATTTATATAGCTCAACTGTGCGTGTTGCAACTTGCAATCTGCATGTCACAATGAAATGAGAGAAGTTTGAGGAAGGGGGCATTTTAATCGGGTCTTTGTTTAGTTTCATTTTCTCACCTAAGCACTTTTTCTTTTTGTTTATTTTTTTATGGCCACAAATGTGATATGTTTGTCGTGGTCAAATAATAAGGACAGACAATCATTGTCATTGCACTATATGCATCTTACATTATTTATAAGAGGTAATATCACTGATAGTCACTACACTTGCATTGGATGTGCAGTTTAGTGCTACAACTTTGAAATTACGTTTTTCTGGCAGCCAATTTGCGTTTGGGTGTAGATACGGACAGTCCATGCGTATTCGCCACTCGCGTGGCATGCCACGCATGCACGGGGCCACTTTAAGTGATTGGAGACGTTTTGGAGCAACCCTCGCGTGGTTTTCTTGCAAGGACCCCTCTCAGAAAATGTTTATTCGCATAAAAAAGGCACTGCTTACAGTGGCCCCAACATAACCGCTTCTGTAGGTCTGCTCTGTTTGCAAATCCTTCTAGTTCCCAAATCTTTCGCGTTAGAACCCAAGGCGCGTGACGGCAGTTGCTGTTGCCTTGGTGGAGGCGGTTGTTGAGGCCGCCGGCGTCGACCTGAGGAAAAGGTCACCGGCGGCTGGATCTGGTTCTTTCCCCTCTAGGTTTGGCGAGATGGGTGGCTCCGGCGTCGGCAATCGCGACGGAGAGGAGGAATGGAATGTCATGGCTGTTTACCACCTCAGATCGAAGAAAAAGTCGGAGGTAATGCTCCTTGTCCTGTCTGAATCTTGCATTAAAATCCTCACGTCCAAAGGAAAGCCTTCTTCTGGAATATTACAGGGCTCTATGCTTCCAACTTCGTATCTATTGCCCTAGGGAGAGACCGGACATTGTATGTCTTCAGAAAACAATTAAGCAGCCTTTTTCCCTTCCGGAGCTTGATTCCTTAGTTGCCCTCCATGTGTTTACATGGGTTTGGCACCCGGCCGTGGGTCTGTTTGGCGGTTTGTTGGCTGGTGTCAATTCAGATCTTTTTGAGGGTTTTTTGTCCAGTACCCACGACTTCTTTATCTGCATTTCTCTTCGCACAAAAGCAGATAACTTCTCCTGGATCTTTTTAACATCTATGGCCCGCCGAATCACTCGCTTTATGCTGCCTTCCTGGGTGAGCTTAACGTATCTATGCAATCTTCTACCCTTTCGATCCTGATTGCTGGAGATTTCCACCTCCTCCACACCCTTTCCAATAAGAATCTTATATACACACACACACACACACACACACACACTAATTGGAGGCACCTTTAATGATCTCTCATTAATCCACATCATCAAAATTAATTAAACCATTAGATTGTAAAATTAACGACCAGGATAGAAGGATGCTCTCCTATAAAAAATGATGCTCTCCTATAAAATTAACACAAATGATGCTCTCCTATAAAAAAATGCATCTGACACGTCCAAACTTTTGTTAAAAAGAAAAAGAAAAGCCTCAAGTAAACAAAAAGGAAAGCCCCCACCACAGCCTATACTATATAAGAAGAAACAGATCTAACAAATCCAACGTTAGTTAAAAAAAAGGAAAGGCACACATAAAGAAAAACAAGAATATCCTCACGTCAACTATTAGAAGACTCTACCTTATAAACCACGCCATGTAAGGAAAAACAACAAAAAATAGAGCCAC
>NC_041381.1:36313551-36327301 GCF_002162155.2 Triticum dicoccoides | reverse complement strand
AAAAGGGAAGGCCCCACCACGGCCTATACTATATAAGAAGAAACAGATCTAACAAATCCAACATGAGTTAAAAATAGGAAAGGCCCACATCAAAAAAAAATATCCTCACGTCAACTGTTAAAATACTCTACCTCATAAACCACGCCATGTAAGAAAAAAAAACAAAAAAAAGAGACACTGCCTATTATTAAAAAGGGACATCATGTAAAAAAGAGACCTCATGCTATAAATAAGCAACCATCATTATTTAAAAAGGAAACACATCAAACACCACGGCCAAGTTCCAAAAAGGCAAGTGCCTCCTCTCTTTTGAAATAAAGATGCGTACAAATAAAATATAATCTCCTCACATTAAAAAGTTGGGCTCGCATCCCAATTCCCAGCCGCAAAACCATGTACATGTGTGCTTGAAGAAAGGAAAAAGACACGTACAAATAAAAGTCCACGAGTAGAAAAAAATCAGCACGTAGAAGAAGACGACTCGCTCAAAATAAAACAAATTAGACACCAACATACATAACTCGCTCATTAATGTCGCCTAGATATTATCACAAAGAAGGTCATTAATTTAATGCGTGTCACTTGAATTCTCTTTAGAAATCACTTAGTATCACTTCTAATTAAAAAAATTATGCTACACTTTTGATATATACATCATCTTTGAAAAAAATCTAGCCATGCATCTTATGCTTCTCATTTCAAATATTTGTTGAGTGGTGTGTGTGTGTAGTTTATATTTCTTGGAACTTTTAGGGAGATGTGATACATATATGGTACCTTGCCATATGGATCATAATAATACATATTTTCTCCATGCCGTTTTAGGTGGTATATATTCCAGGAAGATGTATCCTCCTATTATGAAAGGAAATGTTCATTCAGACCAAGCTTGCAGAACATCGATGGGAAAATGACATAGTACATAAAAAAAATAAAGCCCATAATACAAGTCTTTCTTTTACCATTGTTTGAATAACTTAGCATTTGTAGTATTGTTTGATATATGAAATTTATCCTCCTGCACTTTACATATTAGAAGACTTTTGTTAATTATCATGTATCCCGATAATAGCTAGGCCGTGCAGGTGCACGGGTTGATGACTAGTAACCTTAATTTCTCATGGCTGCTGCCTTGAATTTTAACGTGGTGCTCAATGCGGCAGCTCTCCGCAGAATTCCTCGAGTTGGGGCTCATTTCACGTGGTCAAATCATCAGGCCAGTCTAGTTAGGTGTGTTTTAGATAGAGTCCTTATGTCCCGTGACTAGGAGCTGCATTTTCCCGGTGTGTCTTTGCTGGCATTGCCAGCTGTTGGCTCTGACCACTCGGCCCTGCTGGTTTCAAGTGGTCTTATTTCCGATTAGCCTACCTCTAGGTTCATATTTGAGTCAAGTTAGTTTCTTAGAGACGATTTTATTCCCGTGGTGACAAACAAATGGATATCGCTATGCCTTGACTCCCACCGATCTTTTGGCCCTTTAGATGATATTGCTCCCAACAACTGAGGCGTCTCCTCAGGGCTTGGGGAACTAATATTCGGACCGAGGCCCTGAAATCTGAAGCTCACTTGGAGGCCAAGATTCTTTCCTTGGATGTTGGATCATCGTACTGATTCCACGGGGTTGAATACTGCGGGCCGGGAGAACCATAATGCCCTCGAGGCAGAGCTCATCACCATTCGCCACGCTGAGTAGATTTATTGGAATTGTCATAGTAGTCTGAACAAGATTTCTAAAGGTGACGCCAACAAGGCTTACTTCCAAGCTATCGCTAACGGCAGACGGCGGCGCTGCCTTATTGCCTCACTAATTATTGACGGAGATGTTTTTCCAAACATGGCCATCGCCTCCTCTCATATTTATGCTTTCTACTCCGACTTACTTGGCGCGTGCCCACTTTCCAGTATTAGCTTTGATCCGGCTGCTTCGGATACTAATAATCGCGTCTCTTCCTTCGACTTGGAGATCACTACTGCAGAATGGTCCAAACGGGAAACATGGATCAGGGACCCTTTGACCAAACTGTGTGTGATGCATTAATCACAAACGTTGTTGTGATAAAACCATCACCAATAATATGAACCGTTTGTGATGCCGGATACATCAAACACGATTCCGATTAGAGTTACGTGTGTGATACGTGATAGACAGTTGATCCATACGAACTGTTTGCGATGAGCCAAAACACTGAAGTGGTCATCCATATCAAGATGTTTGTGATAGGCGGCATATAGTTCACTCAGATGAACTGTATGCGATCAGAAAAGACAACAAAAACAGTTCAAATTAACAAGATGTGTGTGATATGTGGCAAATAGGTTCTTAAACAGAAATATGTGCAATGAGCGTTAATAACACAGACGATTGCTGCTAATAAGCCGTATGTGTTGTGCGCAAACACTTGTTGGTATACAATTGTCAACGATTGATGAAATCATCAGTCCCACCCAAACGGCGTTCATCAAGGCAGATTTATCCTAGATGGTATTCTGGTGCTCCACGAGCTGCTGCAAAGACTCCACTCCAAGAAGAAGAAGGTGGTGGTGCTTAAACTTTTGAGAAGGCATACGACTGCATCCGTTGGCCTTTTCTTCAGGAAATCCTTCTGGCCCGTGGTTTTGATCATGCATATGTTTCTAGGCTGATGCAGTTGGTGTCTGGTGGTCACACATCTATTCTGATCAATGGGATTGATGGCCCCTATTTCAAGAACGGTCGGGGCCTCAGGCAGGCAGGTCTGATCTCTCCGCTTGTTTTTGACTTTGTGGTCAATGCATTGGCAAAAATGTTAGAATCTACCACTTCCAAGGGGCACATTTCGAGCGCTTACCCTAATGGCATTACCTATCTTCAATACGCGGATGATACCATCATCATGGTTGAGTATGATGAGCTCTAGCTGACCAATCTCAAATCCATTTTGCTTTGCTTCGAGCACGTCTTCGGTCTCAAGATCAATCTTTCTAAGAGCGTGGCTTTTGTTCTGGGTTGTTCTCTGGAGGAGTGTACCCGTGCTGCTAACATTTTTAACTATAAATTAGGATCTTTACCTACTACATATATTGGTGTCCCGATTTCTCCCTTCAACCTAAAAGTTGAGGCCTTTAGACCTACTGAGAAAAAGATTACGAACCGGGTTGCGCCCTAGCGTGGTAGGCACTGTACTTGGGCGGGGAAGGTGGTTCTCATCAACTCTGGACTCTCTAGTCTACCTGCATTCATGATGGGCTTTTACCGCCTTTTTTCCTCCAACCATAAAGCCTTTGATAGAGACAGAGGTGCTTTTTACTGGAACACAGCAAATAAGAAGAAGAAATACAGGATGGTAAGATGGAAACTGATGTGAACCTTGGGTGGTTAGGGATCACCAATAGAACCATCGTGAACAAGTGCCTCATCATGAAGTGGTGGTGGTGCATTTTTAGCGATCCTCCGGAATCCCTCCGGATCTCCATTTTAAAAGCTAAGTACTTTCCCGAATACCTCCCCTTTCTTTTCTTCCTTCTCTGGTGGGTCTCAGTTCTGGCGGTCCCTTGGAAGGGCCCGCGATGAGTTTAGAAGCTTAGTCAAATTTGTTGTTTGTGATGGCAACTCTAGCAGATTTTGGCTAGACTGGTGGGTTGGTGATGGCCCACTTGCTAATTACTTCCCCACTCTCCTCTCCTATGTCGCGGACCCTGCCATTTCTATGTCGGCTCTGGATTCTCGTAATTGGGACTCGAGTTTTAGAAGGGGTCTCTCTCCCGAAGAGTTGGACAACTGGCAAGAACTCTCTGCCTACTTCCCTGTGCTCTCGGAGACTCCTGATTCCATGTTTTGGCACCATCGGTCCGTTTCTCTATTAAGTCTCTTTACTCTCGTCTCTGTGTTGTGTGTCAGGAAAATCCTTTTGAGGCTATTTCGCGCTCCGAATCCCCTTGAAAGTTAGAATCTTTCTTTGGCAAGCTATCAAACGTAAACTTCCACTTGGTGACCAAATCATCAAGAGGCATGACAATGCCAATGTGGCTTGCGCTCTTTGTGGAGAGACCGAAGACACGGAGCATAACCTTTTTAACTGCATGCTGGCTAGGTTTGGCTGGAGCTATATTCTGGCTTAATCGTAACTAGGCCCCAAAAGGCTGTTTGGAGCTTCTGTCGATTGCTAATAATCTTAATGGCCAACAGGCTCGTGTCTTCTGGTTTGCCATTGCTGCCTTTGCTGTTTTTGCTTGGTGTTTTTGGACTATTAGGAACAAGTTTACTATTGAGCATATTTTTCACATATATCCGGTTGACTGTCTTTTCAAAATGGCTGCACTTTTAGAGCAGCGGAAGCAGCCGTCTAAGGCGACGTACAACCATATGCTCACCGACTACATTGCCAAGACACGAGCGTCCGCCTGCAATCTTTGTCCTGCCCCGTGGTCAAGCTAGCCGCCTGGAGTATGATCCTTAGTTGTTGCACCTTTTCTTTCTTGTTGTTGTAGGGAAGAAGATTGGGCCAGCAAGAACAACCAAACACACGGAGTGGAGCATAGTCTGGTTTGACATGAAGGAGACGTTCGGTGGGAGTTTCGATTTTGATGACACGACTAGGCAGTATGTTTATGAGATGAATAGCGGCTAAAAAACTTCATCCCAAATTTTGAGTGGCATGGATGCTGCAGCAAGAAGGGCAAGAGCTATTTCAACAATATGTCTATGTACGCATTCTGCTGATCCATTCTGTTGATGAGCATGAGGACAAGATGCATGATGAGAAATGCCTATTGTTTGAAAGAAAGAGTTTAGCTCTTCGTACTCGCCACACCAATCAGATGCATTGCAATTATTTTACTATCAAACATGCGTTCAACGAGAGCTTGAAAGCTATGAAATACTTGGTAAACATCCGAACGTTTTTTTAGGAGATAGATCCACATGTACTTGCTATAGTCATCAATAAAGCTTACGTTGTATGTGTATCTACCAATCGAAGAATGGGCCGGTCCGCACACATCAGAAAAAAATAAGTTGCAAGGGTTTTGTAGAAACACCAATAGAAACTGGGTATGGCAATTGATGACTTTTTGCTTTCTGACAAGAATCACAAATAGTTTCATGGTCACGCTCACCAACATATATGAGCTTAATTCTACTAAGAATTTGGTAAACAATAGAAAAAGATGGATGGCCTAAACGCTTATGCCACCTTTCCGAAGAGACTCTGGTGGCGCCATACACTTGGAATTGCAAAATTTGTGGAATCAACGAATAGAGACCGTGCATGCATCTATCGTGGTAGAGAACCCTCCTCTTGGCCTAGTCCTTTATCAAAAAAAATAGAGGTGAAGTTCAATAAAGACACCATTATCAAGGGTAATACATTGAACATAAAGGAGGTTTTTTGATGCATCAGGAACATGTAGAACATCTTTGATATGGATATCACGATATGGGGTGTTAATAATAGACCGACCAACATGAGTAATCATCATACCTTGCCCATTTTCAGCGGTGTGGACTTGATCTTGACCGGTGTACTTCTCATGCATGCTCATCTTGGCAAAGTCTGAAGTGATATGCTCATTCGCACTAGTATCAACATACCTGTTTGAATCAACACAATCGGAGGTGCCCGCAACAGCTGCAACACACCTTCTTTGGGAGTTTTCTTCTGCATAACGCCACTTGCACTCCTTGGCAATATGGTTAGTTTTCTTACAGATCTAACATTTGTTTTCGTACTCTTCATACCCGGCAAAGTGACCACCTCCTCCGCCCCTATTGTTATTGTATAAGGGATGAGGTGGGTTGTGGTTGTAGTAGCCGCCGCCATTGCCATTGTTTTTATAGATGTGTTGGCCGCTGGCAGAGTTGTTGTTGTGGTAGCCGCCGCCAGAGTTGTTGTAGCGGCCGCCGGAGTTGTTGTGGTAGCAGCCGCACCACTACCTCCACCAGAAGACCCACCGCCGCCACTCCCTTTAGGTGAGTTGCGGTTGGCCTTGGAGGAGCTCCCTTGGCCACGGTAGGCCGCATTGGCTGAGGAGCCCCATGCCCCTGATCCATGGAACATCTCTACTCGTTAATCGAAGTTGGCTACCATGCCGAAGAGGTCATCTACGGAAAGAGATTCTCTGCACACATCAAGGCCCGAGATAAGGGGCTGATAGTCCATATCAAGACCAGCAATAATGAACAAGATTAGCTTGTCCTCAGTTATGGGTTTTCCAGCCACGGCGAGCTCATCTGCGAGCGACAGCATCTGACCGAAGAAAACGGAGGCTGATTGCGTGCCTTTTTTGGCATTGGAAAGGGTTGTGCGACAGTTGTTGGCTCGGGCTCGTGACTGGGCTGCGAACATATTGGCAAGGGCGTCCCAGATTTGGTGGGATTTTTCAAGTGACGCAACCTGGATT
This sequence comes from Triticum dicoccoides, assembly GCF_002162155.2. Lineage (NCBI taxonomy): Eukaryota > Viridiplantae > Streptophyta > Magnoliopsida > Poales > Poaceae > Triticum > Triticum dicoccoides. Next base: position 36,320,923 of record NC_041381.1, on the reverse strand, counting down.
AGGACTTCCTTGGAAAGATTACGAAGCAGGTAGGCCACGAGCTGTTGATCCTGGATCAACCAGGGGCTATGGGCGGGGTTGGGAACCATCTGGTCCTTCCCTTCGGAGTTCTTTGTGTTAGAATATTGTTAGAGATAGATCTTGATGTATTCGGTTAGCTGAGATAAAGCTAAACCGAGCCCTAGGCGGTTCAGATTCGTATATTATCTCTATCTTCCTGTACCACAAGTTTTGTAACAATCCCTCCATGTAATTGTCGTGATCAAGGGCTATTCTGATCCTATATAAACACACAACCAGCGGCCTACTACGGTAGGTAGAAACGCTTCCGAAACTTCACACTTTGAGACTATGGTGGTGGAGCGTTCAGGGACTGTTTTGTCGAGATAGCCAAAAAGCCCCGCCCCATGATCTGAGAGCAGGCCTGAGCTCTCCATTGGATATAGTTGGTACGATTGAGAGGCTCGGAGGTGGTGTTGTTTAGGCCGGAGCTGATGTTTTGTGAGGAGGAAGACATGGCAGAAGTGGTGGTGGAGATGAAAGCTAGACGAGGAAGAAGGAGGCTCTGTATACCATGTCGAGAATGGGTAAAGCGTCTCAACCCCTATACACAGGAGCCCGCGGTATATTTATTGATTAGATCGAGAGCTAGGTCTCGTAGGTTTACAGGTGTTTGATCGTACGAACGACCAGAGAGAGATACATGCGAGGGATACATACAGGAAAATCTCTAACTATCTCTAACTAAACCCTGGCCTGTACTTGATGTCCACGCCCACACATTGGTATGTGACATACAAAGAATATTTCCAACATGTGCTACTGTTTGCTCCAATCGTCATCCTTGCTACTCTTCTCAGACCGCACATAGCGCCTCTAAAAATCGGAAGCTCTGGAAGGTTAATCTCGAGGTGTGGTTGCCCCGGCCGGGCTAGCGTTCATCTTCTTCATGGCAACAACAAAACAAATTATCTGCACATTCCATACCCATGACAGAACTGGCGGTAAACGGCCAGGACACCAGCCAAACAAGCATTACATGCGTATAATAGTAGAGTAGTCAACACGATAAGGGATACTACAGTGATTAATTTCCTGCCAGACTTCCGCTGCTAGCAGCAGCCAAGGATGCCCTCGTGTACCATGTACTCATTGATTGCATTGAAAGTCATTGTTGTTGGTGTCATGGATGGAAAATTAATACACTTCATGCGTGCTTTTTCATTGTCTGCATGCATGTGAGAGATTGCATTGGGAGTGGAATAGAAGAATTAATGTGACCAAATTACTATGTGTCTTGATTTAAGAGAAGTTGTTACTACCTCTCTCTCAGTTTACAGGGCGTGCGCGTACCCCTAGGTCGTCAATTTGACCAACCTAATACAAGTCATATATTACAAAAAATATACCAATATAAACTTTAGATGTTCTATTTTCAAAAGATACAATTTTTGTGTTATATAGTTTGTATTAAGATGATCAAATTGGCAACCTATGTATACGTGTAAGACTTGTAAACTGAAACGGAGGTAGTATTAGGTCTAATAAACCCAGACGGAGGGAGTACCTAGGAGTCAAACATGTGATATGAACATCGTAAGATAAAACTATGTCATCCATCCTGTATTTTCTAGTTATTCCTTACTTGGTGTGCATTATATATATACACACGTTGCATAGCACGTATCACCCACGGGTGCTTGCTTGTTGCAACATGAATGGAAAAGCACCCCCTAGACCGATCATTTGGAGGTCTCCTTTTTTTTTGTCCTAAAGCAATTATGGCAACGCAATGGTAGTAAAGCGCACAATCGCCGTTGGGACCGACCGATGTTGGGACCATGCAACCGGAGAGTAGGTGCGTGAGCAGGACCGGCAGTACTAAAAATTCTTTTTGTTACTAGGCGAGTGTACTTGGTGGCTTGGTGATTTTGATATGCGCTGGTGATTTGAAATGCGTCGTGTTTAGCAAGGGGAGCTCCTGCCTGCTTCAGCAACAAAGAAAGTTTCGTCGTGGTCATCGTCCGGGCATTGTGGTTGCCTAGTTGCCGCTTCACCACCCTTCGCTGAGTGCTTTTGCAGTTCTTGGGAAGCCGTTGAGGTTCGAGAACCAGTTATTAATTTGATTTCCAATCCTTTTGCATAAGAATGGCAAAACACGCCCACATTTAGCCGTCTCAATTAATTCCTAGGGAGCTTAGATATTGACGGATATGAAGAGCAAGCCACCCATGAGCTGTAACTACTAATTCTTTTGGTCTCAAGGTGTTTAGGTGGTTATTATTGTCAGGCCTTAACCAACTGGATTTTAGGGTGCACGGGACTTGCACGAGGTTGAACGGTGAATGCCAAATGTATTTGTAGGAACGATATGTTTATAGGGCTGTTGTTTTGACACCTTAACCAACTAGATTCTACACAGAGATTTATACGGCTGTTGTTTTGGAGACATCGTAGTTTTGTTCCCAAGACCGAGAACACTATTTTCATAACCAAGATGGAGCCCAACTTGTGGCATGTCTAGGTTACATAAATTGGGTGCACCATACAATTGTTTGTTTCTTGACAGATGTGGCTAGATTTGCAGGAATGACATTAAAAAGGTATACACGTGAAGTTTTGTGAAGCAATGAAGTCTGCACTTCCATCACTACAGATACTATGCTCTCAAGATTGTGAGGCTGCTGGTGAATCGATGGTGTGAAAGCAGTGTGGGTCAACGTTTGACAGTGTGAACCGGGTTGTATGGAAGCTGGGTGCACATGTCCGTGTTGAGCACATTGGCAGCGTGGGGACTGTGGACACGTATATCTTAGTCGGTTCTACGTTTTTCGCCGGTTCGAGGGGATAGCTGGGACGGAGGAGTGGTGTCTAGCGGCTCGGCCTTATGCATATCAGTGCTGCTCCGCCTGGGGAAGACCTCCGGTGTTCGCCAGCGGCTTCCCACTAGATGAGGGACTCGGGCATCTGATACACCGGCAGATAGCTGCTAAAGGAGGCGAGCGGCGGTGGCCGCTCAAGGAGGCGAGACGGCCAAGCCCTCGCCACCGACCCAGGATCCCACGGAGGCCGACGCATATGGGAGGCCGATGATGAGGCCCTGCTGACACAGATCGGCTTCAGCTTTGTGATCTTCGCCTCCCTCTTCGGCAGCAGCTCCGACGCGTGCCTTGTGGTGTCGCTGCCAGGGCAAAGACGGGGCGATAAGCGGGGGCCAGGCCACCCCTAACTACTTATCGGAGAACTCAGTACTAATTGTCCTAGATTTATGCAATGGTAATCTGTTTACCTCTGATAGATTTTTGGGATGAATCAACCGGTGTATATTAGATTAGTTCTCATGGTCTAAGCCCAACAGGCACTGCAAATTAAATGGCCTAAACACGGCATGTTCTGGTCGTTTGAATTGGCGACTGTATTAGGCCTTGACCGGTTGAGATCCCTCAACAATTCGATCCCAATATTGCCGTCGCCGCCGCTCGCTTGCTGCCAACCTGCCGTCAACTACTGCTCAGAAATCAGTTGCTGCCGATGATGATCGTTTGTTTGCAGCTGGTTCTGGTGATTTTTTAACCTCATTTCAGAGTTCATTATGTAATTTAGGATGTGAATGATTACCTCAAATTTTGGAGGCTCATGCATGAAGTGACTATATGGCCCTTTTTTGGTACATCATGTCTACATTATATTGATGTTTTACATATATGAGAGGAGGCTCTAAGGAAATAACCGAATGAGCCAATGGCGATAGCGTGGTGAGTGACACTGTCGATTTTTGTGATTGCTTAACCTCATTTCAAAGTTCAGTGTGTAATTTTCTATGTGAATAATTGCGTCAGATTTTAGACCCTTTCTTGAGGTGACTATGACACTTACATTAGGTGGCTATATGGCCCAATGTTATTCTACATGCAGATGATGTCTAAATCATGTTGATTTTTTTTACAGATATGAGAGGACTCAGAGTAGTATCTAAGAAAAGATGTGAATAAGCCAATGTCGGTGACATGGCCAGTGACACTATCGGGGAGCTGATCTTTCCTATCCGGTGCGTTGTTCGATAAAGTGGGCATCTATTATTTTTTTATGATTCACTGATGACATCATGCGTGTTGGCAGCGATTCCTGTAGGGTAAAATGTTCAAGTCCAACATTAAAATTGATGGTTTGCAACCAAACTAAAATGGTTGTTCTATCATATGAGGAATGTTTATAGGTGTTTTAAGGAAGGTTGCCCAGGCAAAACCATAAGCCCAAGGCCGGTTCCTTCTTTATAGGCCATGGTTTCTTTCATTACTGTACTATCAATTATGTGCCTTACATGTTTTTTCGTTTGCTGATGAGATGCATGTACCGGTTAACTATCCTGGATGCGGGATAAGCTATGTTGTTGGCATGGTATTCTTGGTCGATGTGGAGCAAGACTTGGTTGACAAAGGTATTGACGTTTTACTAGCCGAGACCTATGTTATGTTCTCTATTTGTGCCTATGCTGATATCTGGTTTGGTTGGAAGGAACTACAGTTCTGAATGCCGCTACCTCGCATTAACCCGCACGTTATTGCGGAAGTATTTTGCAATATATTCAGTGATAATTGGTTCTATGGAACATGAATATGTAGAGTAATAATATGAACTAAAACTGAAAATAATTATGATTTGTGGTGTTTGGTTATTGTATAGTATAACTATCATAATCGAATTTCAATTCTCATGCATGTTTTTATGTTGAGGTGTCTTTTTATTATGCATGGTTGCATGTTGTGGCGGGCCTTTCTCCATGCATGTTGAATGATGAGTTGGCATAATTGCATTGTGAGAGAAATAGGTTACTGGGGGCTAGCTATTTAGATATAGAAGATTTGTTTCATTTCAGGTCCTCAAAATTTTCCCTAAAGGTAGTAGTGTTTTTGTTGGTTTTCAGCCAAATGAATGTAATGCTGCCGGCCCAAGTACTAGACAGCTTCCACGGCTTGCTGCTTTTGCTAGAGGACCAACGAAATTGACGAGACCTTCATTTTCTTCATGAATGTTGGTTGTTTTTAGTTTTCTGCATGTAATATGCAACCTTTTTTTATTTTCTGAAAGCAGTTGAAGAAGTCGGTGAGTTGAGCTACTTTTGTCTTACCAGTGCCTCAGTTAGATCGTACACTTTGCCGCCCCTTGCTCTTTGGCTTTTATAAAGACGTCTCTATATTGATTCATTTTTGTTGATGGTTCTTCTATTACTCCTAGATGTCTGCATTCGGAAACTCCTGTCGGACATGTTTCAGGCAGTAGTGAAGAGCCAGGGGATATACTGAAGAAGGTACTGACTCTTGGATATCGTGGTAGAAAAAGGTGAACCCCTGTAGATCCATGGTCTTTTCTCTCCGTGTTATTTTTATGTTGTTATTTTCATGCCTATCCTATTGTTATAGGGCATATGCATGGAAGCAGATTTTTCGCTAATGCGGGCGAGAGGGAGGCAAAAGATGCCAACTGTGTTCCCCTTTAAGATCCTTTACTAGATCACTGATGGCGCGCGTTGCTGCGCCCGTCCATTTTATCAATAAAATGAAGAAATTTTAGTAGTACATATGATTCCACAAAACATGGCAGAGTAGTACCTTTCACATATGTAAGTTCAATCATAGAATATGTTCGCATACTCATCCATTTTGATAAAAGAATAATATAAATATTTGTAAAAACCTCTGTGGTATAATTATATATAAAAGAAGAATGGTAGTACACTGGGCATCTACATTCAGTAAAACATACAATAATGTTAGTAGTTGGTCCATAATAAAAGAACACAACAAACAAGCGATAACAGTAATACACTGTACACAAGGGAGGTACTTTACCCATTCTCTTGAAATTGGGGATAAATTGTAAAGGGCGGCGCTGGCATACAACTTTATACTGAGGTAGACATGAGTTGAATTATGAAAAACTCAAAGAGTTGGCAATCACACATGACAAACAACAATCTCCATCTTTTCAAATTTGTTGCGAAGGTAACAAATTATGTTGGTGAGGGCATGTCAATATATTATGTGATAGTAGGCCGTTTCCAAGCAAAACACAACTATAAGAAGAAGAAAATATGCAAATAGCCTACAAATTGACTGAATGCCAGTATTTGCAACAGGCAAGACACCTAAGAAAATATGAAGATGCTGTTTTTGTAGTTATGGGCTGTAGCCACAAACAAATGGTACCAGATAAAGCAATCACATAATCCCTCGTTCCCATGGAAATGGTCAGGAAAAAAAATCCAAATCTGATCAGTTATAATTTTCTCTCCAAAAGCTAGCAGGCCAGGGAGTAATCTAGTCGCCAATTAACATCATTCCAGATTTAGTACTTAAAGAGAATGAGTAAGACAACATATCTGGTAATGGAAAAATGTTTCATTTTCCCATCATCAGATAATACTATCATACAAAAAATGATGTTGACATCCAGGCCAGACCACAAATCCAAATTTCCAAACCAGTTTAGTACTTACAGAGAAACACATGTATGGAGGCGATGAAAAGCTCTCTTGCAAATGGGATTATCATGAAATCAAACTTTGAGGAAACAAAGGAAATAAAAACAGAAAAATTAAATGCAAACTTACTGATTACATATGAAATTTCTATCCAAATGGTACTAACAACAGAAAAATAGTAGACAAGGTAAAATCATATCAAGGTCATTTAGATAGCTCCATTAAAACATATGTTTTGCAATATTGTCAAGTAACATAAGGTGGGACAATAGTGCGTAACAAATACATGAAACAACAATAACAATCCAATAAAAGAACTGTCCAAATTATGAAACTCAAACTAAAAGAAGGTACCCAACTGATTATTGTACAAATGCATTCATTATTTCTGATAGTGGGTAACCTTGTTTCAGATCTCTTCACAAGTTAATTAGTGAATACTTCTAAACATAGATTTACTGTGTTAGAAAAGGTGGCTCATTTTCAAGTAAAGGAAATTTAATTCATCAAAAATCATTGATAATATAAGTTGCAATATAAGACAAAATTTTAATTCAAGACATGTATATACCAAATTATTGTCATTTTATGTTTAAGGGCTTTGAGTGAAAGGTTGCAGATTAGACTTTTCAAGTACATTGTTACCTGCAAGCCGAGCACAAGAAAAGCAAAAAATATTTCAATTAAGTGATGTTAGTACGTTTACCAAATTATAGATCTAAGAAGCTTGCAATAACTAATAATTGAATGTGAGAATGAAAAATAATCCTATGGCATCCATACTACTTATCACTACTACTAATTCATGTAAAGATCATGAATTGTTGACGAAACCACAAAGAGGCAGCCAACCATACTATTTATCACTAATACTAATTGTTGTAAACATCA
>NC_041381.1:36256226-36313155 GCF_002162155.2 Triticum dicoccoides | reverse complement strand
TGGATTGAGGTACAAAATAAACTGACCTGACACAAAAAAAAGTTAAATGTCATTAGTACATCAATCTTAGTGTTGATCTTACTATTCAGGACGGAGGTCCAAAGTAAACAAGTATGCAATAAAAAAATAACATGTCCATCAGTACACCGATTGTTTCAACTCCATTCTCATGAGATGCCCCATTGTTAGTTGCACATATTAATTTTAGTTTTAGTCGCAGGTCAGATGGGAGAGAACCAAGGACGTGAATATTTGGAAATAGACATATTGGGTGAACGAAGAGTGGGACTGAATACGCAAGAGGCTGTGGCCATTGATTCTAAGGGACAAGTGCATAAGTCCAATTGCTCAAGTTTTCGAGAAAAGATCAGCTAGATGAAGAGGAAGTTGCTCTATGTACAAAATCCTCTGGAGCTCCATCTCCTCTGGGATGCTCTCTCAGATGGTGACTCGGGCAGTACGGCCGCACACCTACCAGTCTCCAAATATGCTCAAATCAATTGACCATCGCCAACAACATTACCTGTATGTACAAATTGTATTGGAAGTATGTCAGGACAAAGAAATTGTTTTGTGGAAAAAGGAATCGTACATGAAAAGGAAAGAAATATAGGGGGACCTGGTGTATTGTTGTTCCCATACACATGTCCTCTTGTACAATGCCCTCCATCACCTCCAGCCTGAATTATGCAGTTGCTGGAGCACCATCGAGAAGAACTGGTTTCCCTACAAGAGTACCCTGTACAAGAAGAAGAGAGGAGGATTAAATTAGAATAGGCGTTGATCCACCGTCGCCGGCTAGGAGCAGGATGAGACGTCATCCGCTCTACAGCCGCCGTTGCCGCCAGAGCTATGGATGTAGATATGTGTTCCAAAGGCCAGCGGCCCATGCCGCACGCTTGCACCGCCCAGCACCACCTCGCGCGGGTTCCATCGCCGCAACCTCAGCGGAGGCGTTGCCGGCTCGTTGCAGCTGCCGCCTTCATGACCTGAAAGAGAAGGGGAGGGAAGATGAGCAAACTGACCAGGCAGCCGGTCGAGCGCCGGATCCCCTCAGATGCCTCGCCTTGGCTGGATCCCCTGGACCGCCGGTTGCCTCGCACGCGTCTCATCGGCCCCCTTGAGCGCTAGACCCCTCTTGCGCGGCTGGCATCCGCTGGATCCCGTCGACCACCGGTTCCCTCGCTAGCTTCGCCTCCTCGGCTGCAGATGATAAATGGGCCGTTGAGGCCCAATCAACGACAGGCCTTCAAAAAAAGTCTCCAGAATAGCTGCCCATCAGGAAAGATGGCCCAGTCGCGGTAAACCGGCGCTGAAACGTGATCTGACGGCGAGAAACGGTCTAGATGCATAATCCGACGGCCGAAATCGCTGGGGGCGTGAGAGAGCTCGGTTTAGGCTCAGTTTTATTGTCCTTAATATGGTTACTATATGTGTTTGTTTGTTTTTTGCGGGTGATGTTGGTTAATGAATATGTTGATGTCATTATGGCTGTAATGACTGAATTTGCTTCTTCTGCAGGTGGGGGCGGTAGGTAGCTTCATCTGCAACGTTCAGTTTAGGATGTGGCTGTGATGACCCGTTCAGTGAACTGCTTCATGTAGGAGTAGTTTGCATGTCTAAAAGCTACTTAAAAGGCATGGACAAGGCTGGTGCCAAGACTGGAATTAGTTCATAGTGAATTGCTGGATCTCTTAGCGAAGTTAGAAATTGGAGAATAGCCAATATGCCGACTCTAATCTTTATTCTGCTCCGATCTCTTTTTTTCTGGTTACATTCTTTATTTATGCTTGTGGAAAACACTACAGGCCACACGTTGTCATCCCGCTAGAGAAGTGTGATGCAAAGAGCAAACGAACGCAAAATATAGGCCCTTGCAGGAACGTTTAAAAAAATGCCATTTACCCGGACAAAACTGATAGCATAGCCCCACTACGTAGCAATCCCAAATCAAGAAATCGCAACCTGTCCTCGGCGCGCGGGGCGAAAGCGTGCGTGATCCACTAGTCATGTCTATAAGTAACTAGTTTCCACATGTATGTAGCAAAAGAACCACTTGAGGCTACGATAGAGGTGCAGAGGCAACTTCATAGAGTATGGATTAAGTATACTGAGAGCAAAAAATTGTCAACAAGATGAGTGCATGTTGCTCCTGCTGTTTTCCTTGTATTGATCTGGACTTTATACAAATATTACAAGGGGGGTCCTTGAGTATTTATATTAGCTAGCTACCTGATCAAGTAGTAGTCCTACTCGGTGATTGATCTACAAACCTATACGAACACATGCATACAAATGCACCGGACGGACACAAACAAGCAGTCTTGTTTAATCCTAACAAGGGGAAATACGAGAGAAAGAAAATGTAGTAAAAGAATATTGGACGGTACCTTCATAAGGATTGCATGAACTAGCATCAGGCAGAACCTTGATTTCAAAGCTATCGAGCCGTTGTTGGATGTGTCTATAAAGTGGCTTCATATTTATAGTTGGGCAGTATCGAACGGTGATGCGGTCGAGGGCTGAGTAATTCCCGTAACCGTTGCCAGTTTCCAGGTGTTTGCATGCCTCAAGAGGTAGTGCTTTCAGCAATAGTAGGCATCTCAAACAGTCCAGCAACTCCAGCCCATCACAATTGCTTATATATAGAAATAGGGGTGTGTCCAACCGAAAATTGCTATTGGAGCTCAGCCTCCATGGAGGCCTCCAAATTCAAAATTCAAGTTTCATCAAAATTTATATTTTTACGTTTACAAAAATTCTGAAAAAAATACAGATATGAATGAAGGCATGACACACATGTCTGTAAATGTTAAGGGAAATAATACGTTGAAATGAGGGCTGTGCAAAAAAAATCTAGGGCTTTTAAACACATGATATTGTTCATCCTCCCAGACCATGAATTTGTCCTTTTTATACAGATCACATTTCCAGGTATTTCAAACTAAAAATTTACTTGCACAACTTGTGTCAGATATTTTTTGATACCGGAAAGTTTGAATTGTAAATCTTTTAAAATTATTGAGCTCCTGTGAGCTCAGTCACCAAAACGATGTTCTCTGTATCCAACTCTCTATTTTCCTGAGATGATAAAGAACAAAGCTTAACAGAGATTTTAGATTTCGCAGCAGTTAATCCCTTTCTTGAGTATATTGACCTTTTACCTGGGTGGGGCTTACTAGCCTCCTGCAATCAGAAATAATTAAACTATTCAATTATGTCAATGTTCGGAATTCTTCTTCAGGCCAGTAGATGAGCATATCACAAGATGCAATTCACAAAGACACAAGTTGTCCAAATCATTTCCATCGCCCAACTGCTGGCTGATCTGGACATGAGGGAAACAAATAGTTGCAGCCATGCAATACCATTACCGAACAAGATACGCTAAGTTCATGATTGAGCTTTGGCGTAGAAATCAAGATGAAGGAATCATTAATATGCATAGACTGGTCGTTACCGAACATTTAAACCACAATTGTTTGGGTTCATAATATTTTATTGATTTCTGCACATATTCGGTGTAATGTCAATTTTTTTGTGTGGCTATCCCAAGGTGGAAATAAAAAACCATAACAAGTTTGCGGTGGCTACTTCAATCACATTTTTTTTCTTCCTTTTATCCAACACCACTTGGGATAGGTTGTTGAAATGTATGCTTGTAAGAGCACCCTCGGCGTAGGAATATATTTGGGAGGAAGACGAGCATGGAAAAAAATAGTGTCGTTTCAAAGAATAGCAACCTATTTTCATTACCATCATGGACCAAACTTGTGGCGTCAAGGGTGCATATAGTGCCTTAAAGATGTTAATTCCTCTTGACAGCAATGGCTACACTTGAAGGAAGACAATAAAAAGGCACACACATGAAAAGTTTGGTGAAACAATGAAGTACACACTTGCACCATATCTATAAATAACTAGCTTCTTCGTGTAGCAAAACCAATGCTCGAATCTACAATAGATGTGTGTGACAATGGTGTGCAATATGGAGAAGTCCATGAAGAAAGGAAAAATGACCAACACGATGAGTGGCACCCCCTGTTGAATGAGGACATATTTTAGGAATGGGAAACATTGGAAATTTGTGTTAGAGAAAGTTGATAATACTAAGTCATGATTCCTTGCCACTCCAAGCAAAGCCCTAAAGGCTGGTGGACCTTATCTCCACGGCAGGCCGATAGAGCTCTAACAAATCAAATAAGTGAGAGAGCCCACTTTGAGACAATGGTCTGAGGCGCTGAGCTTCTCTTGGACGGGCTACAAAATCCATGTGATGGTGTTATTGTTTTCTCTAATCACTATCTAGATCGGTATTAGTGTCCTGGCCACTCATCCAGGTGCTAGAAATTCAATATCTGGGCAGGTCAATCATGATGTCTAGGCGGCCCCACCAAGCAAGCCTTCATCCTCTTGAAGACAGTAGCTTAACAAACTTCCTCCGCAGCATATTCCAGGGATGCTCTAGGAAATGAGTGAAAAGACAAGGATGCCAACGAAATAAGCCTTACATGCGTCGAGAGGAAGAGGAGTTAACAGAACAAGGAATACTGCGTATGTGAGCTTTGATGCAAGCTGCAACGGATGTATATATAATATGTGCATTGTGTACATAGGAGTAAAACCATGTGTTGTATATATAACTAGATGTATAGGCGTGCTTTGCCGCGCTCGGTGAACGATCACTTAATCATTTTTGTTAATGGTGTTGTGGATAGACCATTGAATTTTGCTAGTTTTTGTATGGACTTCTGCATCTTATCTTTAGACGGACAAATGATGTGATGCTTCGCATTGTTCATTTTTACATTTCTATAAGCATGAGCTTTGGTCAATATGATGTATAGTGGATTATGGCAATATATGCATGCTAGGATTTATCTGACCATGAGTACTAGTTCTTCACATGCACTTATCTCTACTATTAAAGCAGGATCGAATGTCGTGATGGTTCGACCTCCCTCGTACAACCCCGCTAGAAAAGATTGAAGAAGCAGCCCACGTTCCCTCGCAGACTTCCTCCACGCGATTAAAAAAAACAAAAAAAACACAACCCACTCCCGTCCCACGTCCCACGTCCCCTCTCGCAGTCTCCCCTCACCTCTCGCTCCCGATCCCTCCTCTCGATCTCGTGAGAAAAAACGCCGCCGCCGCTGCCCTCACACTCGTCTGTCCCTTTGAACTGCCTATCTCCATCGCCGTCCGACGCTCGTCTCGGTCGTCGTCGCGCAGCCCATGCACGCCGCCCTTGTACGATCTGCTCGCCTCCGCCACCGCAACAGCCTGGGCCGATCCCCTTATTGAGCCCATCTGATGGCGGCGCCGACCCATCTTTTGGTGCTGCATGGTACCACCATCGCCACTTCGCCAGCTTGCAGTGACCGTCGACCGCTGTGAAGGCCTTTAGTTTGGCACGGAGAAGCCCTGGAGGGGCGCGGGTTCAAGATGATGCACGACGAGGCGGCGAGGGCCACAATGGTCAACAACTCAACATCACTTCAATCATCAGGGAGCAAGCTGATGGCATCAAAAGTAAGTAACGATCATAGGCTCGTACCTTACGTGATTGCTCCCCTGCTTGTTCACATGATTGTTCTCTTGCTTGTTCCCTGTAGAATCGCATCAAGTATTGGTGGTGACTGCGACTATCCGGTGCACGCATCAGTGGCACATCCAAATCCACTCCATTAATAAATTAGCCTCTTCATTATAGGATTGGGTAAATTTTGGCAGTGGTCAGTGGTATGCCCGGAAGCTTTCAGTTTGGATCTTGTTGGCGATTCTCCTTGGTTCTGAATCCAAACTGCATGGTAATCCTGAAGAGTTTGACTCTTTGAATCAGAGCAAACCAAGGCTAGCATTATTTTCCCCACAATAACTTGGCCCGCATCCAGTAATGTTTTTTGAGTGGAGAAAGAGAGCAAGAATTCCACATACATGCGCTTGACATCTTCAAAAAGGAGATTTTCAATGATCAATTGGAGGGCTTCTAAACGTTTTTACTCATGGCTAATTTTATCATGTCAGGAGCCTGCTCTGTTAATCCACTCAAAACCTTTTGCATAACAGAGCCAGAGAGCGAAGTCAGTTATCTCTATCATGTTGTTTGTCATTGCGATTTGATTTTTCTTTCTTCTGTAGCAACACACTGTATTTACACCTGTAGAAGAACAACATTAGTGATGAAAGCTCTTGGTTTCCCCAGGCAAACTCGGATATGTGTTGCTACAAGTGAAATCTATGATGGTGAAAAAGATTAACTGCATCGAATACAAAGTTCCCTAACATAGTGTATGTGCACAAGGATGCTTTTATCTGATGGTGAACTACCTGGAACTACACCTCTTCCAAAAAACACTCGACCCAAATGGCAGCCCTGGACTATCTTGTTTCTGTCATAGGTGATGTTTTTATTCCCTGTTTTGATGGAAACATGGCTGAAGTTCTTGAAGGACACCACATGCATGTCTATTTATGACCTTCCTAATATGAATTCGTTTCTTCTTGCCACCATGGATATGAATTAGTATGACATGGTTAGCTGGGCCAAACGTGAGAAGAAAATATAAATATTTGCGTACACATAGGGCTGTAGTGTATAGCTCTCATGTGAATGCAGACGTTTGTTTTGAAGAATCGTGACTATCGTGAGCAAGAATGAACCCAGTAAAATAGTTTATTTATTTTTCTTTTATCCTTACAATCCAATCAATGGATCGGGTTCCACTATCATCAAAATAATTACCGAAGGTTAACTGAAAAGTGTATATGTTGCAACTGTATGTTAATGGTCTTCCACATGGGTTCATCATTCTGAACCAACATCAACTGTTGGGACTCTGGCATATATTTCTCATCAATATGGTCGCAAGGTATAATCCATTATCTCTCTGCTTTAAACTGTCTCGTGCATACTCTGTCATATGTTGCCTGCTCATTTCATTTTACTAGGCCATAAAAGCTTTACTTGCTTTTTGAATATTACATCCACCTTTTGTTGGCATGAGTGGTGCATAGTCTTTACGCACAACAGTTTAAATATTTTATGTTTTATTTGCTGAAGCACTACTAATTTGTCTTTAGATGGCAATAAATGATGTGTGGATGTGGGGCCTTCCTTTACGCGATGTTGGTTGGTACCTACACTTTCGATCCATAAGATCACAGGAATTTTGAAATGACAAGTCAGGTATGTTGCCAGCCGTCCAACTTAGCAATTCCACAAGTTGTACTTCTGGCAAAACATCAAAATACTGAACTCATATTGCACAAATTATTAGGTGTTCAGTGTTCAATTCCAGACTGTGCACGCATATCTAGAGTCCTGAGTAGTTATCTCAAGGATCTTCTTTGCTAACACGGGCTATGATCTCTACATAGACAATGGCGGAGAGATAATATATGCTCTGTATCTTATAAATATATGTGCAGAAGTAGCTGCAGCCTTCCACCTTATGAACAAGTTCTGTCACTGATCAGTAGGTGCGAGCCCATCAAAGATTATGTTCAAGGCTACAGCTTGAATCTGAATCTCTATTGCTACGTAAATATGTGGTTTGTGCCAAGAAAATTCAGTTAGTTGTACGATTCTAATTTTTGTGTTCGTTTCTTTTAAAAGTTAAAATCGTAAGTCAAATATGTTTCCTACCGGAGTCAATTACATGAACATTCAACATGTCAAAACTGAACAGTGTATGGACCACAGGATGGAAACATATATACATCATTTGTATATGGTGAGCGTGGAGCGAAAACCATCCACATACCAGTCCGCCAGCCAGTCCAGGTTCTTTGAGCAGGGCAAGCGGTTGTACGAGTGGTAAGTATCGGACTATCGTCATTATATTCTCAGCGATCCATAGGAAATTAATTATCTTATATGTGATACTTTTTTGAAATTAAATGAAATTGCAGTTGTCTCAAGTCCTGTATAAAAACCCATTAGGTTGTAACCACCATTACTAATCAATGTAAACGAAAACGTAGCTAAGGAGGTAAGATCCCCTCGCTCCCGTGCGGCTCCACGGGCTGCATCGGGGCGCCCAAACTCCGGCCGCCTAGGGGCCCTCGTTCTCCTCCTCTCCCCTCACCGCCGCCGTGGTTCGAGCAGATCTCGAGGTCCCGTCTGACTTCAATGGTGGTGTGCGGCGGCGGGAGCGGGGCTCAGCGGAGAAGTGGGGTGGTGGCCGTGGCTCGCGGAGGTGCTAAGAGCCGTGTGGCCGTGGCGACAAGGGGTGGCTGGGCGCACTGATGCTCGGCGGCATCCTGCTGCACGGATCTGGCGCCATGACTCGCGTACGGCGCAGCGTTGCTGCTGCCAGGCGGATCCAGGGCTGCCGGGCGCAGTGGTGTGTCAGGGAGGAGCGAGGGTGGTTCCAAGCCAGGTGCGGATGCCGGGGCGGCGGCTCCGGGATGGTGGCTGCAACGGCGGCGGCTGTTGTCGTGGCAGTGGCGTGGAGTTCGTCGCCGCATGAGGTGCGGTGGCGGGGTTTGCGTGGTGGTGGAGGTGAGCTCTCGGGCAATCCGGGTGGCCATGGTGCTCTTGATCCGCAATCCGGTCGTGTGACGAGGAGCTCCGGCGGAAGCATTGCCCTGACCATGGTCAGGACCGGCGACGGCGGCACCTACGGATGTTGTCTACCTTCTTGGGGGCGTCGTTGTGGAGCTCCTTCGGCCTCATGATGGATTTGGCTCTCCGAATGAAAATCCTAGCTTTGGTACTCCGAAGCAGGCAGCGGTGGCATCTACGTCGTTTCCTCCTTGGAGGCGTCGCTTGGGAGAGGCAGTTGAGGCTGTTGCGAGGGATCTCTCTACCATCAGGGTCAGTGGATGTCGGGGCAGCGGCCTCGGACTTGGGCGTCGAGACGGCGGTCTCGGGAAGCGATGCAGTGACGGCTCCATGAGGTAGGGTTGCAGCTCAGCATGGCTTGGGCGGCGTTCTTGAGTTGCGAGGGCGGCAAGGTCGTCGGCTCGGTCGACATGTTCCAGTGTGGACGGTTGGACTTTATGTCAGGGCGGCGGCCCCGGAAGCGGTGCGACGGTCGTGGTCTGCGGGCGGTTTACCTACGCAACGTGGGTTGCGGGTGGCTGGGTTGTCCGGCGTCGTGGCTCGAGGGCGAGCGGTGGTATATCGGGGCGGCGGCCCCGAAAGCGGTGCGACGGCCGTGGTCTGCGAGCGGTTTTCCTGCGCAACGCGGGTTGCGGGTGGCTGGGTCGTGCGGCGTCGTGGCTCGAGAGCGAGCGGTGGTATGTCGGGGTGGCGGCCCCGGAAGGTGGAGTTGGTTGATCGCATAGGGCGTGGTGGAGCGGTGGATGTCGGAATGGCGGCTCCGAGATATTGCAGCTTCGAGGGATCCGGCTTCGAGTCGTGTGGGCGACGAGGTTGCCTTCGATGTTGGCCATTGGCATGTTTATGCATTTGGGAGCAGGTCATGTGGTGTGCATGTCGTTCATTCCTGCCGGAGAGTCCCGTGACTGCTCCTCTCATAGTAGTCATGGATTCTTCTTTCCTGCAGCGGTGGATGGCCGGCTTGTTGTATTTCGACATGTTGTCGGCGAGTGTGGGCTTGGCCCTTGATGTATTGGTTTTTGCCCGGTTTTTCACTAATTAACTGGGCAACTTTCTTCTGCTTAATTAGGTGAGGCAAAACTTTTGCCTCCGTTTTGAAAAAAAAATTACTAATCAATGTAAGAGTTTTAGTTTCTTGTCAGATTTGTGTAGCTCTTGTGTCGGGAAGAAGAGGATGGTTGTTTTGTTGGTAGTTATATTTTTTCTAAAACGGAAAAATAAAAAAGAGTTCATGATCTCCGAGGAGGAGCACACCAGTGCCATTAAGTAGTAAATTAGCAAAGTTGCTAAGATCGGAGCATAGCTTGACATTGATGTGCTTCTTCATGGACAGCCTGAGGTCAACGTCCTTCGATTATAATGTTTAGTGTTAAAAAACGTTGTGCCATGCTTGAGAAAATCAATGTTATTTTCTTATAATTGACAATGTTTGATTCTACATTTAGTTGGGTTGATATGTATTTGATAGAGGAACGATATAGTTGAGTATTTTGTTGAGCAGCTCACTGGTTTTGCATTCACTGCCAATGGGAGGTGCAAACTTTTGGATCAAGGTGTGTCAAGACATCAATTATCTATGTTGCCGTGAACCACCCCAACCCCACGGGCAGTGTTCTGGTCCAAGAGCCAAGTGCGGTATGAGATTGAGGATAGTTGCGAGGTGGGCATTGTACACTGGTGATGGCTGCCAGAGGAGGTTGTGCAGCAGTTCTGGCCAGGGCGGACACTATCATCATATGCGCATGGTTGGTGGATTCTTCCTTGGACTGTGAGGTTTGTATCGGCAGCTTCAAGGGAAAATACACTTTCGAACATGATGGTAATTACACCTGGTTACGTATTTTATTTTTAAAAATTTCAGAAGAAGTCAAAACATTCCAAAACTTTCTCCCAACAAACTTTCTGGTGTACAAAAATGTTCTGCAACAAAATATTGCCTGAAAAAATTCTGACAAAAATGACATATTCTCTGACAATAGCTTGAGCAGTACAACGTATATAGCGACAAATTCATATTTTTTACGCCCACAACAACATGAAAGTCATTCCTTCGTGAAAGTTTTTATGCGAGTGCAACAATAAATCTACTTTGTTCTTAAAAAAATCAGATTTTTTGACTTTTTTACTAATTACTATTTTAAAAAACAAATTCGGGTGTAATTACACCTGAGAGCCATACGTTGCCATCTCAGCTTCAAGCCATGTTTGGCATTGCTGCCCGCAACGATTCACTCGATCGAGCAGACCTCATTTGGTGCCATACTTTAGTGAAAAGGCAATCACAGTTCTTATAATTTAATTAATTGTGTTATGAGTAAATACATAAATCTCATCATCAAAGACTTTTCTAACTTTGAGGTAGGAGGATTCATACGAGTGGAACTATCAGCTCTAAAGCAATGCTAAAATAAAGGAGAGGACTTTGCGATTTCTAATGTATTGCATTGCTAAATTGTTTTAGGGATTGTTGAATTTGTCATAACTTAGAGGGAGTGGATGACAATGCTGCAAGCCATTAGAAGTTAGGGACGATGGAATGACTATGGCAATTTGGCGAGTTAGACAGAAGGCATGTGGATTTGGAGCAAGGTGAAAATGTAATAGCAGAAGCAGAGCGACTCGTGATATATTCATTTGTTTGTCCGTACGTTAGGGATGATAGAATTTAGTATGTAGGTCAAGGATGATGCGAATGACTACGACAATTTTACGAACTTGAAGAAAACATAGGAGGATTTATAGCGTGGTAACAAATAACTCGGCCACTGAAGTGTTGAAGTAGAATGGCCATGAGATAGATCCCCTGTTGGCCCGTGGCAACGCACGGGCATTCAACTAGTATATATATACAGCTGTGCCACGTACAAGCATCAGTACGGTTACTAAGCTTCCCAGGAAATGCGAGCATCTGGTGAATAGGGTAAACATGGCGGTTGTATATGGGCGCATGAAGCCGGCCCACGTTCCGTCCCAAGCGAGAGATAAGGGAGGGTTTCGATCACCGCCGCCGCCCTCCCGCTTGGACGACGATGTCCCCTCGACGTCGGCCACTTCATCGCCTCCCCAGCGACCTTTCTTCCCAGCCTCCCCTTGCCGCCTCCCATCACCTAACAGCCGCCATCTTCGCCTTCCCTCGCCGTCGTTCACATCCGGCCAGCCACGAGCAGGATGCCATCCCCACCAGGCCACCACTGTTCAACATCAACCTGCGGCACGGCTGCCCCGCAGGTGCCCGACCTCCCTGCGAGCGGACCCGTGGTCCCAAGTCGCTCCCTGACCTCCGATCTGCTCGGCATCTCCGCCATTGACCATGTACAGGTTCAGGTCATGTGGCTACTTCTTCCCTTGTACTATGTGCGACCTGGTTCTCCTGATGGTGTGAGAGATGAATGATTCGCGATGCTAAGTGGCCGAACATACTGGATTGACTTTTGATTATAAAAAACAGTTTCAGTTTAGGAGAAAAATAAATGGAACTGTTGGCCATAACATTCTGTTGTTACTGTTTGCAGAGATCTTATGGTTCAAGCTTTCTAAAATTTCAAGAATCTTCTCTATATATTGATCTAATGTGGTTAACACAGTGGTAATTTTACCAACTAATAACTGATGTGGTTAACACTCTGTAAAATTTTCCAACTTAATAACTGATGCTTTTGTGAGCTGACTCTGCTCGTGTGCTAAACAGATTAGTCTCATGGATACGTGATTCATGTACTTTTCTCGATAGATTTAGTTAACAGTGCGGACATTCAAGGCCTTTCGGTGTTACCTCTTTTGTCTCCATCTCTTTCCACTGATTCAGTAAAATTAAACTGCAAATAACATTTAGGAGGTTGTGTTCTTCATATTAGTCACTTGGACTTGCATATAAGTTTTTTCTTATGTTGGATTGAACCACTCTATTCGGCTTTTGTCAGCGTATGAAGGTTTATTGCTTCACAGTTTGTCACGGAAAGTAGCATGACTTCAGTATTATGTACATTTATCAACGGAGCCTTGATTTAATTTGCTGCAATTGTAGTACTGTAGAAGTTGACCATTTTTTGTAGCTTAACATATTCACCTCGCTAATATCCAGCTCGAAACAGGCTTATGCCCCGCTAATATCCAGCTTACTTGGGGCCTCCAGTGTTATCCTGGATATCAAGCATGTAACTGTGTGATTCCCCACTGGGCTCATGAATCCTTCCACTATCACTTGGTTTTTTGCACCCAATGTTTTCCACCTGTCGTTATTTTAATAGTGCTATATAACTATTGCTTCGAGGGCAAGGTTCTTGACATATGTTGCCAAGTTTTGTGCAAAGAAGTTGTCGTCAAAGTACACCACTGGACTACAATGAGACTATCTTTGTTTCTGAAACTTCTAATTTAGGTTCAGCTCATCTCATATTCTTAACTCCGATCGAGTCAGGTTCCCTCAGTTGTGAAAGTTCTAATTTCAATTAAGCTATAACATTGTGTGATTTCTAACATATTCTTTGATAATTGAATGTTGCTTCTGATTTAGGTTCGATTAGGTTACTATTTTTCATTTGTAAACTGACATGTGGTGCCTTTTCCCATGGAAAGTCTAAGGGTGATTTCTAAATTGGCATGTGAACCACTTTCATGTTTGAACCAACTTGGGGTAAGGAATGAGAGATGATTTTTTTCTTCTGTGGTGCCACCACTACCCAAATGTCTCATGTCATTTTGCTGCACAAAAACTGCTAAGCATACATGAAAGCATCGAGCCTAAATGTCCATTTGTTCGTAGGTCTCGGTCTGCTAGCTGCCTCTGCCTTTTCAAGTAAGTACAAATCTGATTATCATATTTCTCTTTTGTGAAAGTTGAAAGATCTGATTATTGTTGCATCTGTAAGAATTTAGAGCAAGGATTTCAAGGAATTTAAAAGCAAGCTGAATTCAGTAGATATATATTTGTAGATTGTGATGCTGGCGCTGCTAGAAGGAGAGCGCGAGAAGGCCGGCCGGGGGCTTTTTGCGCACGGCCGGGCAAGAGGGAAGGGATTTCCTTCTTAATTCTTACTTGATTAGATCGACACATCTCCTCTCTTTATATAAAGAGGTTTACTTGACTCCCAAGCAAGGCTTACTTGACCCCTAAGCAAGCGACCCTTATCTCTAATTAACCCTATTAGGCCCGTTACGTACTCTAACACTACACCCCACCTGGACATGCAGCTTGTCCTCGTGCTGCAGCCTAACCAACTTATAACCATGACTCGACGCAACAGAAATCTAACACCTAAAAATAAGCCTTTTACATCTCGGCTTGTTTTATTATTCTCAACCTGAAATAGACTGGGACGCTTTATTTTGGACCCCATAACAAAAAGAGGACACCATCCGCACGTCGGACGTGCACGTGTACAGCAACCTGGATCCCATGGACACCACCTGGATAAAAGGAGTGCATGTGTATGACCACCTGGAAGTGGTCGCATGAGTGACCAGCAGAGGCGCCCTCGCGGCGGCCGGTGGCAGAATGCAGTGGTGCTACACGGTGCGCTGCTGTCGGTGACACCATGCCTTCTCCCTGCCGGAAGGCTGTTGGTTTGCACCGCATAGGGAAGAGTGGAGGGCTTGCGATGGAGAATGACGAGGAGGGGTGCGCCCCCCTACTGCCGACGTCACAGACTTTGAGGTCGTTGCCCACGGGGAAAACAATATGTCCGCCGCCCGTGGGGGAAACCGCATGCCCAAGATCCCCAACACAGCGGATGAGACCGAGGTCCTTTGCGCAGCGAAGGGCAACTTGGAGGAGCGGTAGCTGCAGACCACGCATCTTCCGCACACGCCGACGCGCTAGGAGGCCGCGCGCAGCAGCCTGCAGCCTCACCGCCGCCGACATGTGGCGGGTAGCGATCCAAGATGGAAACGGTGACAGCGACGGCGGGGACTGGACTTGGTGAAGCTGGACTCCCGCCGGTGCGTTCGATGCGGGACCGGAGCTGACCGGCGGTGGCTGCTGCAACCGCAGCGGCTGCTGCGGCGCGCGGAGCACCGGGCGCGGCCAAGGCCGCCAGGAGCGGCGGCTGCCACTGCAGCCCGGGCTGGGCGGTGGTGGCGATGGATGGCAGCTGCAGCGGCTGCTGCAGTGCCCCAACTAGCGCGGCGAAGGCCGCCTGGTGCGGCGGCTGCTACGGCAGCCACAACAGCGCCGACCACTGTGGGGCGGCGGTGGGTGGCGGTGGCAGCTGCAGCTGGGGCTGAAGCATCCTAGCGAACGCCGCGGAGGCCCCTGGATGCGGCGAGTACCACGGCAGGGCCGGCGGCCCGGTGGCGGCGGTCAGCGGCAGGGGCGGCGGCGGCCTGTAGGGGCTGGCTAGGTACAGCCGGATCCCCTGGACAGCTGTGACGAGGTCATTGAGGACCCCGGTGATCTCCTCTGGGGTGTAGGCGGCGGCCGGTGGTGCGGTGGAGACGGTCGGCAATGGAAGCGACGGGGTGGGCGACGGCGAAGACATGATTGGAACTGAGCTACCTGATACCAAATTGTTATGGCGCTGCTAGAAGGAGGGCGCGAGAAGGCCGGCCACGGGCCTTTTTGCCCACGGCCGGGCAAGAGGGAAGGGATTTCCTTCTTAATTCTTGCTTGATTAGATTGATACATCTTCTCTCTTTATATAGAGAGGTTTACTTGACTCCCAAGCAAGGCTTACTTGACCCCTAAACAAGCGACCCTTATCTCTAATTAACCCTAAGACTAATGGGCCCATTAGGCCCATTACGTACTCTAACAGATGCATCATTGTTTTCTAACTCCCTTTCTTCTGTTCTCCCCTTTAAATACTGCTACACCATATATATCAGTGGCTGCATTGGTTGCTGTTATCAAATGCAAACTATGGAAGTGCCTGCCAGAAAATTTATCTACCAGGTAATATTCACCATAGCATATAGTTTGCATTTAGAACTCAGTCACCAATCCATTTATTCCAGGTGAATATTGCTTCGATTGAGTCTACCATAAGGGGTTGACTTTTGCTCAGATCTTCCTACTTACACTTTGAGTTATTGTTTTCATTTGTGAAAAATTTAAGCTAAATTCTAATCCTCTCACACAAAACGAACTTCTAGATCAACAAACCAGCATGAGAGAGTCATGTTGGTCCATGTTTCCTTTTTGCCCAGATGTACATTTCTTTTCCTTTTGATTCCATATGATACTTAGTTACCATTTTCCCTGAAACAAGATACTTGATGGTTATTGCATATGTAATTGCTTAGTTAGGCTATCTGTGGAGTGTGGAACATTCTTTCAGGCTCAAGTGAGTTTCTTGGCTACATTTTCCTGTTAAGTCATTACTTTTAACTCATTACGCGTTCCTAAAATTGTCCCAGGGTTGATTTGTCCCTTACCGGACAAAGAAGTGCCTTGTGCGGGAAAAAAATCAACGGAAGCTGAGTTATGTTTTTCTACATACCTATCAGTTGGTTGTTTGCCAGGATCCAGTATAGTTCATCTAAAAACCTGGTCCAATATAGTTACAGTGCAAGATGATAGACTACCCTTTTTCATGCAACAGTGAGAGTCAACTAGAAACATACAATGAGACTAACACTTCAAATGCATTTGTTTCTGTTTCTCTTGATGTTGAATTGATCGGCTGCATTTCAAATTTTAGGTAGTGCAATAGTCTTTCGACCTCTAAAATGAACAGGAAATTGTGAAAAGCCTGAAAGGTTGCATGTCAGAGTACATGTATGTATAATCTATATCCATGTTTCAATCAGTTCGTTGAAAAATTGTCATGCTACTTGGTTACTTTCAGATTTTCGTTGGCCATCATTCTGGATGAGAAAGGCTCTGGCAGGCTGGCAATAGAGTTCCTTTGTCACACTAATTATAATATATAGGTTGATATGATGGTACTCCCTCCGTCCGGAAATACTTGTCATCAAAATGGATAAAAGGGGATGTATCTAGATGTATTTTAGTTCTAGATACATCTCTTTTTATCCATTTTGATGACAAGTATTTTCGGACGGAGGGAGTAGTAAATAGAAGCACTGTTGGCTGTTGATGTGACCATTTAATAGTTCTCTTGGTGTGAGGATGTTTGGCGTACCTAGAAGCAAACGAATTTACATTTCCTGAATGTTCCATAAAGGAAAATTTAGATACGTAATTATGTTTGATCACAAGGAAAGAGAGCAAGAGTTTGAATCATGCGTCGGAATGGAAATGGACAAATGGCTGGTCTTCAAACATCTCATATAAGAAAGGCCGATTCTTAATTAGCATGTGTGTCAGGAAAGATTATTGTATTTTTAATTTTTTTCCTGATGATAAAAATTGTATCGTTCATGTTTTTTTGTCACCAAATTATTGCTTTTACCTTAGGTTTTTCATGTGTTTACAACTGAACTATGTTGTGTTTTGATACATCATAAAAAATATTGCAGCTGACATTTCACATGTTTGAATGTATAAATTGGCTTCCGAAAACAAGTGAACTACACAGTAATTATGGCTTCTCCTAGATGTGTGCATGCGTGCCTTCCAGGCTGCACTTTCAACAAACGATTTTTTGTCGAAAGAGACCCTCTGCCGACTGGAATTGTCAAAAAAGACCCCCTGCGGATGAAATTGACAAAAGAGACCCCCTCACTAGTGGCGGCAGGCGCGGCAGGCGACACCTGTCACCTGCCGCCACGCCGTGAGGCGGCGGGCCCGGCCGCCACAACACGAGGCGGCAGCCCGGTGTATAACGGTGCGTGCACAGTTCGTCGTGCGGCGACGTAACGGGCCGGGTGAGGTGGGCCCGGCCGCCACCAGGTGAGGCGGCCACCGCTGCCGCTGTTGCTCCCCGGCCGACACGGCCTGCTGCGCGCGCGACGAGACAGCGGGCCCGGCCGCCACTAGGTGAGGCGGTAGCGCTGCTTTGAGGCGTTGATTCCCGTGCGCGTACTCTTTTTCAGGCGCTGATTCTCGTGCGGCGTCAGTTTTGTTGCTTTGCCAGGACAAATTTTACTGTTGCTAACAGGGCTGGTTCCCAGGCGCGGAGGACGACGAATTTCACGCGCGGGAATCACTCTGGCTTTTGCTTCTTTTGCGTTAGCGGATGCGACGGCACTGCGAGAATCTACAGTGTGACCGACATGAGAACTGTGGCAAATGGCGCTCATTCTCATGCTTTGAAAATTGCTGCTGCAGGTGAGGTGACAGCACCCAAGAGCGTGATTTCCACGCGGGGATATGGACACTGATGCCTGCTTTTGGTTCTGTAGTGCCGACAGTACAGGGATCCTAAAATATCCCACCTAATTTCCTCTGTTCTCGCTTATTTTCTCGCCATCATTAATCGTCTGAGCCTATAAAAGAAGACACCGAGGCTCTCGTCCAGCCATCCTAGAAATCGCCAGTGCGAAAAGTGTGTACACATTTTTTTCAGTCGATATGAGTTTGCCTTGTTCGGATCAAAGCATTAGGCCGAGGAAAATGAAGACTGCAAGTTTGCCTCCTGGGGTGGCAGTCCTGCGGTGTTGGTGTGGCGATCTTTGCAAGGTGAAGGAGGTGACGGCTTTTTCAGATTGGCTGGGCATGAAGTTTTTCATGTGCGCCAATTATGAGGAAGATCCTGCCGTAGCTATTTCAGAGTACGACAAGCCTCCGGTATGGTTTAACCATCACGAGATTGGGCAGTGACTGAGATTCGTGAAAGAAGTCGCCATGCGTGGAATAGTTTATTTGCGGAAGAGCGACGCGAGAAGGCGGAAGCTGAGGAGAAAGCAGAGCAAGAGAGAGAGTTAAAAGAATACTATGCGGAGCAACACAGTTTTTTTGAGGAAATGGGAAAGAAAAACAGGGAAGAGGCTCGTCGCATGGAGGAGCAGGAACGACAGCGAAAGGAGGCTCGTGAGGCGGAGAGACAGAGAAAGAAAGAAAGGGCTCGTCAGGCCAAGGCAGCAGAAGAAGCTGGCGATGGAAAAGGAAAATATCCACGTTGGACTCAGTAGATTTCTGTGGTAGTATTTTAAATTTCGCAATCATTTGTATCTTTATTTCTGCAGTTTAATGTAGCTTCATTTCAGTAGTTAAATGTAGCTTTATTTAAATTCTATGATGTATCTTATTTTCAGTTGTACCTTATCGTGTTGTATCTTATTTTCAGTTGTACCTTGTCGTGATGGAAAAAATATATAGTTTTAGAATAAAGTAGTGGCATTTTCTTTCCCTCCACTAATTATCGAGCATCGTGCAACAACTATAAAAATGAAATTAAGATAGAACATAATGCCTTACAATAAGAGAGTACAAACTAATAATGCAAGTACATCTGAATTAAACGGTACAACTGGAATACAGCTTAAAAACTACATGAAGGCATCATCGTCATCCTCCGTCGAGCAGAACTCTTGCCCTTTGAGGATGCAGAACTCTTACCCTTGGACGATGAAGAACTCTTGCCCTTCGAGGATGCAGTAATCTTGCCCTTGGACGATGCAGAACTCTTGCCCTTTGACGATGCAGAACCCGGAAGCGGCGGCATGAAGATATCATCTTCGTCCTCGCTCTCCTCAGTCCATAAAAATGGATGGTTTTCTGCAGTCCTTCTAAAAGTTTCACTCTTCGGCTCCACAACCTTCTTCCACCTTGCATCCAAACTAAGAAGTTCTTTACGTACCTCCTCATAGGTCCTTTCAGGCCACCCAGACCTACGTAATTGGTGAGCCAACTCATTCATTATGGTGCCACTACCGGTGAGATCGTCCCATGGAACTATCCTATTGTCCATCCTGAAATCGGTAGCTAGCCTCAGAAGAGTGCTACTCATCCCAGGGTGAAAACTACGATCGAAAGGATAATGGAACATCTCGACTACACTACACTCGAATGCTTATCCACCTCCGTCTGAAGGGGGTTTTATAGGTAAAGAGGAGAAAATGGCGGGAAAGAACGACTGCGGTATGGAGGGAAAGGGTTGGCGGGAACATATGGCGGGAAACGGGTGGCAGGAAGATATGGCGGGAAGGGGTTGGCGGGAAACGGGTGGCGGAACATATGGAGGGAAAGCGTTTGCGGGAAAATATTGAGGGGAAAGCGTTGCTTGAAAATTGTTCCTGACTGGTGCATTTTTATTTCAGCATACATAGATGTTCAAATTGAAAAGTCTGATACACACATATGTAGATACAATGGGTCGCGCACGTGCATAGATGAATCACCCTACTTAACGACGACCACCTGGCCTTTCCTTACGACCGGAAGGCGACAAGCGATTAGGTGGCCGGGGCACACGAAGACCGCGGCCGTACTCCAATTCGGCTTCATGTGTCTACGAGTCCTGCGTAGGTGGTGGAGTCGCGAATCCTTGTTGCGAACCTGAAGCATAATTGTAGGCGTATGGTTGTGACTCCGGGGGGATAAAAGATGGGCCAATAACGTCCCCTCCGAAAAACTCTGTAACTAATGACGTAACCGTGTCGCCAAGATCATGTGATGCTCCCCGGAGGCCTGTGTTGACGCCATGATCATGTGATGCTCCCCGGAGGCCTGTGTTGACGCCGCATTGGGTGTTCTCATCGCCCCAATTAACATCAGGTGTGTCCTGCACATAGAAACATTTTAAACAAACTGTTAGAGGATAATATATGATATCATTGTAAATGCATTGAAATGTAAACATGACTACCTGAGCATATCCCTCTCCTATACTGTCTGGCCATTGTACGTGGTGCTGGTTTAAATCTGGTACACGAGTCTCCTCGGGCATGGGGATCCCTCGCGTGGAGAGATACGGCTGAGATCCCTCACCTTGGGTGTATGCATCATATCCTGTGTACGCATATGGGTTAGGGGAAAGAAATTGCTCGGGCATCGAATCCAAGCCCGTGCCATGGTCCTGAGATGTCTGCCCCTGACGAAGCTGCATCGAAGAAGAGCGATGCAGCGGCAGAGATGAGTCATGTCGTGGCAATGTCGTTCTAGTACTCGGACCCTCCCCCCATTGCTCATGGCTCGTACGCGCCTCGCTCGGTCTGGACGACGGTGCCGCACTCGGTCTGGCTGACCTCGTTACCGGCATGTATGCTCCAGTGGCAACGTCATCGCCTCTACCGCATCTGAACTTCTTTGCCACGAATTGTTGCAAAAGTTTTTGGAATGTCTTGCGATATGGGCCCTGGGGCGGCATGCTATCCGTAGCCATCTGCCCTACTTCGTTGACATTTTCAAGCTGAACAATATTTGGATGTTATTTAGTTCAAATGATTATGAAATGATAGACCTAAAAAAGTTACAAGTGATTACCAGGTGGTCACGATAGTAAGCTGCATGCAGCTCAACATGTCTCCGCGCCTGCTCCTCTTGTGTGAGATGTGTTGGTATAGTAGCTGGCTGACTGGCCAGGCTAGCACGTGTGTTCATGCAGTACCACTGCTTATACGCTTGATCTGTACTTCCATCGTACGGTCTGCGAAATTAAATAATTACATAAACCGTTGTGATGAAAGCAAAGCATCTTCACGCATCGTATGATCATCGTAAAAAAATAATGTACATAAAATATACCTAAGTTGACGCACTATATCTGCTAGCGCTTCATTTTCCCACTTGTGTACCCATTCACTGTTCTCTTCCCTCCAATCGTATAAACTCCAACCCCTGCCCATATTTGTTAGCCTGCAAATTATGTAACAAAGTGTGAGTTTAGTAAATTAAAAATGACACTAACTATTTAGGGATGTCACATCTTACTTATGTGTTTCCTCATCGATACGTCTGGGAAAAGGTGGTGGAATTTCTTGATAGAGATCGAACTGTCTCATTACACGATCTGGGTTGTAAGGTTCAACACACCACAGGAATAATAAGTTGCAGCGAGTCAGTCAGAATGCACTATCGGTCAACATGCCTGGTGTGAAGTGTCGACCATCAAAGACCATTTTTAGCTGGTCCTGAGTCCACGGGTTCCATGTGACTTCTGCCTCATCAAGTATCTCAAACTGCTGGTGGTACATAGGGTAACAATTTTTCGCAATATCTGAAGACCAACGTTTCCGTGCCTTTGTCCACCTGGTGGCCATAGTTGCGCTAGCACCCTCGCCAAAGTCGTATGGGTATATGGGTTGTACTATACGAGGTCGTCCTACAGGGAGGTATTCCCAGGACCACAACTGTAGAAACTCATAGGCGACACAAAGTAATGGAGCTTTTTGTGCGAAAGAGGTTTTTTGCGTGGCATCACACAAGCCTCTGTATGTATGAGATAGCATGGCAGAACCGAAGCTGTATTTTGGCTGCTCGGTTAAAGGTTCATCTACCATATTCTCTGCAATGTAGATGAGACCAGGGAGAACAACGTCCCCATGTGAATTTGGAAATAGATTCCCGAGGAGCCACAACAAATACGCAAACAGATGTCTTTTTCTCGTCTCCTCATTGGCGAAGCTAGATAAATTAAGAAAGTTATCACGAAGCCAGACGAGTGGGATGCCCCGAGGGTTACCAGAACGCTGTGATTCTGGCATTTCCATCCCAAGAAGGGCTGCTATATCTAATGCCCAAGTTGGAGACACTCGTGGAGAGACTACCGGCTCACCTCTAATTGGTAGAGCAGTGATCATAGAAACATCTTTCAGTGTAGGTGCAAGCTCCCCAAAACGAAAGTGAAAGGTGTGGGTTTCAGGTCTCCACCGGTCAACGAGGGATGTCAAAAGGGATGGGTCCGAACGTACTTGGTCGTAGCATGATGTGAGCCTAGCAAAACCTTGTAGTCCACAAGCGTCAAGGTGAGCAAGGAAATGATTGTGTATTGGCCATTTTTTCTTTATGGTTCGAAGTCTGAAAGGCCGATAATCATGCTTAGTATTTGGTTTCAAAAATAGGTGGCAACGGTGGCCGGCGTCATGGGGCCCCTGCAAAAGCACTGGCACTTCACCCATAACCTGCACACAAACATACAAATATAAATTACGAGGAAGACAGAAATACAAATGCAAATCAAAATTAACTCGACCTCACCACCCCTGCTACTGCATCCGGCAACATCAGTGACTGAAATGAACTTCACATACATCATCGGCTGACCATACATTGAGTTATTGGGATTGCTTGCAAACCTCATGTACGACCCCCACGACCGATCACCTGTGACAGGCCGCAAACCCCAACGGGCAACTGTCCCATCATTTCCTCCGTCAACGACGAAGGCCTCCATTGTCATTTTTTTTCCTGCATCACTGGGCCAAACACCGCTCGGATGCACCTTCTAACAGCTGCGTAACCCACATTGACCATGTCTCTCACCACTACTGTAGTCGACTCGCAGAAGGACACATCCACCCCGCATGGACCGTCGCGTAAGACGTTCCCATAGTACACTACTAAATTTTTCATAGTACCTAACCAACATACATGTTTACATTTCAAATAATTAGTAACTGAACATTTAGTAACGATGACAACATTTACATATCTTACGACTAAAATAATAACCGTATTTTCGTTATAAATATTCGGTTTGTTTTTAGAATCATTTGCTTAGACTTTAAGGGGTTGTTTGGTTAACGGGTATTTAAAGATCTATTTTTCTCAAACTTGTCTACGAGCGTAACAAACTAAAACTCTGTTTGCTTTTCTCTAACTACCCCAAAAATATCCTAAAATAGTTCTCGTAACATGCAAAAACTTAGCTTCTGGAAAAACGACTATTAGTAAAATATGGTTTTCTACATAATTTTCTTACAACAGGTTATGACAAAACTGAGGGTAAGTACTAGCTATCCAAACAACCACTAAACATAATATTACGATAATAACATTTAAATATCATATGAGTAAAATATCTAATTTCTTCCGGCATGATATAATGTTTTCATATCATACGATAAAATTCATTTATTTACAAATAATAATTTTTGCAGCGGCATGACAGTACATCAATATAAAAAATAATATACCGCATGGGAATTACTCGCTATCCAAACAACCAGTAAACATAATAGTACGATAATGACATTTTAATATCATATGAGTAAAACATTTAATTTCTTTCGGCTTTATATAATTTTTTTTCACATCATACGATAACAATCATTTATCTACAAATAATAATATTTGCAGCAGCATGCACATTATTCACAATAGTACATCAATACAAAAATATTAACAAAATTACAGTGTCATTTTTCATCTTAGCTCCAATATGGATGTGCTTGCGAATGCAATTAAACGTCAAAATAGTTCCACTAAATATTCGTCGCCAGTACTATATGAACCTCGTCAACCTATTATCACATTAACAACAATATTACACACGGATATTTCTTCCTGCTAACAAAAGTATGAAAATAGCACTTCCATGTATGTGTTCATCACCTCA
The DNA here is from genome assembly GCF_002162155.2 of Triticum dicoccoides. NCBI lineage: Eukaryota > Viridiplantae > Streptophyta > Magnoliopsida > Poales > Poaceae > Triticum > Triticum dicoccoides. The sequence continues at coordinate 36,289,248 of NC_041381.1, read as the reverse complement.
AAATGGGACAGCGAAAATGGAAACACAATTTCTTCAATCACGTCTTCTCCTCCTTGTTTGCTACTAAGATGAATTATTTTACCTAATTACATACATCATTAAGTACATTAGCACATAATCTTAACATATAAAATTTAGATTATTGCGATATAACAAAGTAGACCTACGGTTTCCTAACTATAGACTTATTAATAAACATACCACATAAAATAACATACCACATAAAATAACATACCGCATGCAATAAACAATTACAGTACAATTTTTTCTTAATTACCGTATTAAGATTTTCCGCATGTCAATACTAATAGACGCACCTAACATTGATGCAACATCTTCAACCTACTATTTCAAAAAATAGTTTAAATGCTACATCTCTCGTCTGAAATTATTTCTAACCTCTAAGCACTACCGTCACATAGCTAATAACGAGCTAAAGGACGAACTAATTACCACCCTGCATGCATAAATAAATAAATGTATTGCAAAGCTCATACCTTGATCTTCAACTTCGTAGTTCACTTTGCACGGCTATTCCTACTACAGAAACTCCAAATGACTCCTCCAAGTGCTGAAATAATGCCTAAAGCAACATAGAATACACACTTAGGAACTAATCAAATAGAATAAAAACATCGTGCATGCGAATGAAACCAACAAAAATGGATAGATCTTGCCTTAATCTATCTTTTCTTCAACTTCATCATCCTCAAAATCCAACTCTAAATCGCCCTAAATCACGAGTGAAAGTGCTGACTGAGCTTTCTTTTCTCTCTGTACTTAGAGACTTAGAGAGCAAAGGAGAGGAACGAGGTTACAGAGTGCTTGCGCACGGAGCTGAAGCATGGCATATAAAAGGGAGAGGATCCCTGTAGTGTCGGCAGCCTCGGATTCCCGCGCGTGAAAATCAACATCATCAGCAACAGCATGCAAGGAGCAAAAGCAAAGCAACAAGCCAGAGTGATTTTCGCCCGTGAAATTCGTCGTTTGCCGCGCGTCGGAATCAGCAAAAACAACACAACGAGCCAGAGTGATTCCCGCCCCGCCAGTTTTCGCGCGTGGGAATCAGTGCCAGGACCTCGCCTTCCGTGCACAGTCAGCGTGCACCAGCTGCTGTCGGCAGGGGCGGCCGCCTCAGCCAGTGGCGGCGAGGCCCACCGGCGGGGCCCGCTCGCATCAGGGCCTGTCGCCCAGGCAGCGACCGCGCCAGGGCTGGCCGCCTCGCCCGGTGGCGGCCGGGCCCACCTGGCCCGCCCCGTTCCGTCGCGGCGCGACGCACAGTGGAGATTCCGTTCGGCTGGCGTGGCCGCCTCCTGCGGTGGCGGCCGGGCCCGCCGCCTCCTGGCGTGGCGGCAGGTGCCACGTGTCGCCTGCCGCGCCTGCCACCACCGCTGAGGGGGTCCTTTTTGTCAAAATGATCTAGAGGTAGTCTTTTTTGTCAATTCATCTCGGCAGGGGGTCCTTTTGGACAAAAAATCTCAACAAACAAAGCGACCTGTCGAACGATGAAGCAGCCATACCGGTGCATATCAAATGTGCGTTCCCGGCGCGGCAAGGCGCGCGTATTCCTCTAGTAAGGGATTAATCACAAAAAATATTTGTTAATTAGGTAGACCCATAAGCTGGCCGGGAAGATTAGCTCGCTTCGTTTAATCTAAGGTGCATGTGCGGATGCAATGCTCCTCACCACCCACCGTTCAGCCTCGTGTGAGTCACAAGCATGCATGGTGTATGCAATGAAACAGCTATACAGCCAACGTACAGAAACAATTCATCTGACCAGTGGGCCCTATTGTGATGGTGACAGCTTGAGCGCTCCCTGCTCCTTATTCCCAGGGAGTGGAGTTTAAATGATACTCCCTCCGTCCGAAAATACTTGTCATTAAAATGGATGAAAATGGATATATCTAAAGCTAAAATACATCTAGATACATCCATTTCAGTGATAAGTATCTCCGGACGGAGGGAGTACGTGCATATCACCGACATGTGCTTTTGCTTGGTTAGAGAAGCATCGGTCAGGTCAATTATTTGGACGGAATCGACGGAGAACATCTTCACCGGCCATTCCATGTCAATTATGCTGTGTTAGTAGGGGGTGGACTCCCATACTGCCCAAATGATCTGCTGATAACAACCACCTATCTTTGCAGGTGCGACCGCTTCGTGAGGAAGGTCGCAGCGGATGCACCGAGTCCTGCTTCTCCGACCGACGCCTCGTCAAATTCCTATTCTCCATCTGCGTCCACGACGACAGTAGCAGCCTGTGGGCCACCGCTAAGGCGTGCTGCCATTAAGGCGGGCCACCGGCAAAGGAGTCAAGACGATGCTGTCCTGACCCTAGGGCCTCCACTCGTTTGATTCTGGCGCATTTTACAGGTGATTACGACTAGGACGATAACATGAGCAGACTCAAAATGGTGGACGGCCGTCTTTTGCTGAAACAGAGGTGCCCCCCGCGGAGAGCCAGTCTCATACTGTGTGTGTGTTCTCCGGAAGGGTGTGGAACATGCACGTGATTGTTTTTGCCACTGGGCCACGGAGGTAGCAGCAATTTTTACTGTCAGATTTAACTATGAGGCATTCTTCTCTGGGAACGCGCAATCTATTCTAGGTGCATGTTGTCTTTGGAGGAATCAACTTCTTAGTTTTCTTTGTGTTTGAAACTTACATTATGTAGACTAGGATCACAATTAGGTATGCCTTTTTTTTTCTCGAATCTTGTAAGTGAAGAGAAGAACATTTCTTCAATTTGTAGATAGGGAAATCGGTCATTTCCTTAAATTGTTTCCAAGTTTCAGTTATATTCCTGGTACATTGCAATTATACACGTTTTCCCACTTATTATGTTGAATAAGTTCATTTGTAGTATTAAGGGTTTTCTTTTTCCGCTGGTTTAGACTTTGATAGTCATTGTCTGCCACAACGGGAAAGATCTGACAGGATCTTACTTCGGGTTAATTGCGAGACCCTGCATGTCGTGAATGTTATCCCGGGTGACTATGCCACAAATTTCATGTGCGATGAAAAGTTGATGGATTTAGGTGGTTTCTGGTTACTGTTTATTGCGTGGCACAGATTCGTTGGCATACTACTGTTGTAATCCTTTACCTAAGATAAAGTTAAACCGAACCCTTTTCTGTTTGGAGTGGTAGCTATCCTACATCTCCTTGTAGTGCAAGTAATGTAACAAATTCTCCATGTAAATGCAATGATCAAGGACTATTCTGATATTATATAAACACGCAACCGAGCGGCCTACTACGGTAGGTAGAAACGCTTCCCAAACTTCACAGTCTGGACTCATGTAAAGTCCCCAAGGTTTGCTATCACTTCGCCGAAATTCGAACGACCGGACATGTATGTGGATGTTTGAGGGATAGTATAGGGTAGTGTTAGAAGGAATAGAAGGGCTAGAGGAAGAGGATTTGTGCAATGCGTTGATGTATTGCTGAGCCTTGAGGTCGAGTATATATTGAGTACAAGAATTGGAGGGCAAGACGCCTACTAGAGATAAGATGGAAATAATTCTATAAAATCCCAGGCAATCTATACTACCAAATATATCTCTAACATCCCCCCGCAGTCGTAACGGTAGCGTTGCAATCAACTGGAGCGGCACGGAGGGTGTCGCGTGGCGGACGCACTGATTGTAGAGAAAATTGACGAGTTGCTCAAGCGAGGGGATAGCCCTTTATGCCAATGTCGATGTAGCTGAGAGCGTAGGGTGGTGTAGCCATGGTGGAGGTAGCGATGCGAGCTAGGGACACTGTGGTCGATGTCGAGTCGGGGTGGCCGGTGTCGAGGTAGTCGCCGTGGACCATGAAGAAGAGCGGCAGCGGTGGCCTGAGCAGACGTCAGCGGCGGCTAGATTAGGAGCACGACGATGGTGCTCGAAGTAGCCGAGGAATCAGCATGACGAAGACCAGCACAGACGGTATCATTCCCGCGCCTAGGAAGGTGGCGCGGCGCACACCAAACAGAAGTCGACGTACATGGACGATGAAGTGGACTGCGTGCTGCGAGCTACAGCCGAAGGGGCGAGGCAGCGGCAGTTTGCGGGTTGGGGTGACGGCGGGGAATACCTCAGGGAGGCGGCAGGGACTGCGCGCCACGCTAGCTATGGCCTGATGGGGCAACGCAGTGGTAATAGGAGGGTCTGTGCAGGCACAGGACAGCCTGCTGCGGATGGCCTTGAGACGACAAATTGGACCACGGGTCGTGGCACTATGACCCAAGGAGCAACGTAGCGGCAGCGCGGGTTGGTGCAGTCGTGGGGAGAACCACGTGCGGCCTCAGGGACCGTGTGCCATGCTTTCTATTGGCCGATGGGGCGATGCAGCGGCAGCGCGAGAGTCAGTGCAACCACGAGAACGGCCTGGAGCAGACGACCTCGGGATGGTGATAGACCGCGTGCCACAATACTACGGCCTGAAGGTGCGACGCAGCCACAGTGCAGGTCAGTTCAACTGTGGAGAGAACCGTGGGACATCGGGTGATCCGACCGGACTTGCGTGGAGCAGAATTGAGAAGACGTGGACGAGCGTGATGCTAATCGACCCCAACCCATGACGTGTAACACGTCCTGGTCTAGAACGTGCACCGGTCCATGTGGCTGTGCATGCACGTGTGCCGTGGCTCATGGATGCACTGGATGCGGACGGCAGACAAATCATCATCAGCGTAGCGGCAGCCACACTAGCGCATGCGCGTAAGGCTGGTCATAGTAGGAGTAACATAGATAGTAACATAGATGCCACATAAGCAAAATTGGTGATGTGGCAAGTAGTTAATGAGGAGAGAGGCAAATAGAGTAACATAATATGTTACCATCACATAGCGGTTTCCAATGCATAATGAGTCTACAAAGTAATAAATGAAGGCAACTATGTTACCACACCTATGACACTACCCACTATGAAGGTAGTAACATAGACTAGTAACATATGTATGTTACTAGTCTAAGTTACTCTCCACTATGACCAGCCTAAGCGGCAGCAGCGCAGGTAGCGGGAGGAGCCACCGCGTCGGTACAGATGATGCCACTGAAGTGGGGGTTCCGTGCAGCACTCGATTGATCCGATGTCAACGTAGACACGTGTTGTAGATGATGAACGGCAGCGGACGATGCAAGCCGATCTGATATCGGAAAGACCAAAAAGATCCGTCGATCAAGACGACCGACGAGAGAGGAAAATCGAGATCAAGGATCGGATAAAAGACTCTTTAGGGCTGCCGATCAAAATGAACGAAGGACAAACCCAAAGTACGGGCGGCGCAGCCCCCGGTAGCGATCATGGAGATCGACCGCCCTGAGGGCGGCGCTGTGTGGAAGCGACGATGGCGGCTAGAGTTTTTGATCAGGTTAGACCGACACCATGTTAGAAGAAATAGAAGGGATAGAGGAAGAGGATTGGCGTAATGCGTTGTATGTATTATTGAGTCTCGAGAATGGATACATATTGAGTATAAGACTTGGAGGGCAACACACCTTCTAGAGATAAGATGAAGATAATTATATATAATCCAGTGCAATCTCTATTACCAAATATATCTCTAATAGGTAGCAAAAAGTGTACAGACTCCCGCAAAGGACATATACAGACGATTTGAGAATTCACGTTGGAGATGCCCTAAGCTATTGAAAACAGGTTGCAAGGGAGGACTTTTATACTGCTAGAAGGTGCGGGTCTTTCAATTGTGGATGATGATACAGACAAGTGGTCTTTCTCAATTGAGTTTAGGGAGAGAAGATCCTAATAATTATAAAAATGTGTGGAGACAGGTTGTTCGGTAGCTGTACATTTCTTACTTTGTGGTACTCACAACTACCTCATTCTTGGGGCCTGGTGAGCTAATGCTAATTATGCTATGTTAGAGGGTGTAATAGGTTTTGTGTTTCTATATTTGATGCAAAACTTTGATTGTTATGCAATTTTTTGAGGCTCAAACTCTTTTTCAAAATAGAGAAAGAGCAAAGTGTCTTCACCCCGCCTGATTATCTTAGCGCGGGTGTCATACAAGTCTTGTCTGGAGACATGCGGTTACTACATATAATATTTTCTATAATTAAATGGAATAAACGATCATTCAGAATCATATCGAAGGAACCAATTTTGTGTCTATGACAACTTTATATTTCCACAATCATTTGAATTCCGAAATTTTGTTGACTTATACACATGTTCAGTATGATGACTATTTGTGTGTGGGCATCACAAAATGAAAACTAATAAAAGTTTGGTCACAAAATTTATTCTGGACAGTATTAATGCTAGGTTGCTGAAAAGTAGCGTGTAAGAGCACCCAGGGTGTAGCGAAATATTTTTAAGAAGAAAACAAAAGATAATTTACAGGTAGGCACTAGGGAAATTTGCTTGGGGACATCATAGTTTTGTTTCTAACTTTGTAAGAACAAGAGCACTATTTTCATAACTAAGATGAAGCCTAACATTTGGCATGTCAATGCTGCATATAATGGATGGACTTTATAGTTATTTGTACATTGTACTCGACAGTTGTGGCTAAAGCTGAAGGAACTATTTTGTGTTTGTTATCATCAATGTCAGTGATGAATTGTTAGTTCCACAATTGCTTGGATTTTATGACATCTATTTGTCTGTGGACAGCCCGAGCTGACAATTAATAAACACTAAAAAGTTTGAGTTGTTAGTGAAATGACAAAGGCAGTTTCATTTTCCTTTTAGCCAACACCATTCAGCCTAGGCTGTTGAAATGTAAGCGTGTAAGAGCACCCATAATGCAGTGACATATTTTGACGAGAAAACAAGCTTGCAGAGAGAATGTGGTTTATATGTAGCGCTATGGAGAGAGGAGCACTCGGGACAGTATAGTTTTTTTCTTCTAAGGCCGAGAACCCTATTTTCATAACCAAGCTTGAGGTCAATGAGTGGCATTTATAGGATTCATATATTGGTCTGGGCCTTGTAGATGTTACTTTCTCAACAACTATGCTCACAAATGAAGGTTGAAAAGGTAGATGCGAGAGGCGTGAATTTGGTGAAGCAATGAAGTCTGCACTTACGGTTTGTCTATAAATAACTAGCTTCCTCATGGAACAGAAGCAATGCCCGAAACTACAACAAAGACGTGTGAGACAACCATGTGCAATATGAAAAAAAATTATAGATAGAGCAAAAATGGCCGGACACCATAAGTGGCACCTGTAGTTGAATAGGGACGTCTTTTAGAAATGGGATGCCTTAGAAATTTGAGTTAGAGGGCAAAGGCACAATCAAATCCTGGTTCCAAGTTCCAACAGACTTACTCAAACAGAGCAGTCGGACTCATCCCTGCAGCATGCAAGCAGAGCTTTAGGGTAATAGACGATCGAATGGATCAACTTTGAGATGATGGGCGGAGTTTCTCCTGGACGGGCTGTAACACCAGTTGTTTTCTCTAATCGTTATCCAGGCTTTCAGGTTCCAAACGCACGCCCAGGCGTTCGAAATCGAACTCCTGGCCCTGGGCAGGCTAGTAATTCATTATGCGTGGGTGCTCTAGCCAAAAATTCTTCGTCTTCTTTACGGCAACAACTAAACAACCGTCTGTGATGCTCTATATGTATTATTTTGCGACAAGGCCAGGATGGCCGATAAAAAAGCCCTGCATGCATGAGAAAGTTGAATACTCAACTGGACGGGGACACTATACGTTGATTAATTTGTTTTTTTTGTGAGGAAAACTTTCAATCTATTCATCTTTAATCATGGTAGTACAACGAGCACTAGAAATAATAAAAATTACATCTAGATCCGTAGACCACCTAGCGACGACTACAAGCACTTAAGCGAGCCGAAGGCGCGCCGCTGTCATCGCCCCTCCATCGCCGGAGTCGGGCAAACCTTGTTGTAGTAGACAGTCGGGAAGTCGTCGTGCTAAGGCCCCATAGAACCAACACACCAGAACAGCAACCGCCGCAAATGAAGAGTGTAGATCAAAAGAATCCAACCTGAAAACACACGAATGAAGACGAACGACGAACAGATCCGAGCAAATCCACCAAAGACAGATCCGCCGGAGACACAACTCCACACGTCCACCGATGATGCAAGATACATCACCGAAACGGGGGCTAGGCGGGGAGACATTTATTCCATCTTCGGGGAGCCGCCACCGTCTCGCCTTCCTGAGCAGGACACAAACCCTAGCAAAGCTCGAAAAAAGATCTAAAAACGAAGCCCTCCCACCGGCAAGGGCCAAGATCCACCCCTCCTTCATGGCCATAGGGCCACCGGAGACGGGATGGACCGGCGCCGGCGCCGGTGAGAGGCAGAAAGCTAGAGTTTTTGGGAGGCGGCGGCTTATACGTTGATTAATTTGTTGCCTAACTCGATAGCAATCCAAGCGATTGTGTACTGTGGTTGACTGTACGTCTACGTTAAACCATGGAATGTGAACCTTGATCGATCATTCGGACGTTCACGTCCTGTCAAGCAATCCGCATACGCATTGGCGTTGGCAATATTGCGAGTATTCTGAGTAGAAAAATGTATGTGTGTTATAACGGATGAAAAACAAAAAAGGCATAATAAATATGATCAAACATAAAAAAATTGATTTTCCAACAAAAAAATACACTCTTTTAAGAACCGATAGGCTCATGCCGCACTTCTTTTGAAATCCAACCTATGCATCATTTATCTAATCGGTGCTATATCTTCTTGATTAATCTTCGCATTTTTATCCTCAGACACCTCCTTAGAGCATCTCGAGTCGCGCCCCCAACAGGCCCCCACGCCCCTTTTTGGCGTCGACGCCAAAGAACGGCACAGTCACGCCCACAGGAGCCCATTTTTCACCGATTAGGCCCGAAACTGGCGCCGGAGGACCCAGGCCCAACTCGACGCGCTGGCGGCGCCGGGGCAATCGTTTTTGGCGCGAAAGAACGGCGGGCCCGCCGAGTAAGCGAACACCGCGCCTTGTCGTCCTCACATCGCCTCGGTTTCCCGCGGGGAACTAATGCCAAGGCTGCCGTCGGTCAGCCTTCATTTGATTCCTCACGGGCGGCGCGGTGAGGCGACGCGCCCCCTCCCGCCACGCGTACACGCCGAGACGACTCCCCGGCCGCTATATAAAGCAACACGTCCCCCCGCCGGTGGGCACACACCGACCGCAGCCTCTCTCTCCCCTCGTGCACAGCCGCCGCCGACAAGCTCTTTTTCCTCTGCGTCCCCAAAGCCGCCGCAGACGATAGGTGAAAGGTTCCCCGGCGATGCAGCGGCGGCCAATGGCTTCGGCCGCCCCTCGCTGCACGAGTGGCAAGCCCATCTCCTGCACAAACGCAGCTATACCCGGCGCCTCCCGACATGCGCGCGCCAGGGCGGTGGAGGCTCAGCGCCAGTCCGTCCCCCCATGCCTGATGTCACGCGCCCCGACAACTTCCGCGCCGAGATCGAGCATGCGAGAGCGTCTATGTGGGAGGAGCAGCGGGCCCTCCAGTAGTACGCCGCCGAAAACAACGAGGCGTGGGCAGCGTACTTCGAGCACCGGCAGGCGGAGCGGCTGGCCTCCACGAACAACGCGCCGGTGTTGTGGGGGAGCAGGAACAGCGACGGCCGCCGCCTGTGGTGGGTCGCCCCCGGCCGCACGCTCCACGCCGTCCTCGAGTAGCTCAAGGGCGGCAATGATCTGCCATTGACGTACCCGGCCACCCCTTTCCCCGCCGGAGTGGCGGCCAATGAATGCTGAGGAGGACCGGCTCCTCTTCCTCCTCCTCCCGATCCTCCTCCCACTCCTCTGGGTCGCCGGCGCTCTTCAGCGTCAAGGCCGAGCTCGCGGAAACGCCACTCGGCCGGCGCACCCGCAGCGCCGGCATCGTCATCAACGAGGGCGGGCGTGCCTCCTCCTGGCTCCTCCCCGCCTCGTTAAGCCGAAGACGGAGCCGGGGCTCACCGCCGTGAAGACGGAGGCGGGGCTCGCTGGAGATGGAGCGCCAGTGCCGTGCCCCAGAGGAGATAGCTGCGCGCCTCTGTGGGCGCGACGAAGGGGGCGTCATCCTGCTTGAGGACAGCGACGACGACGTGCCACCACCGGTCCGCCTGGGCGATCCCGGGCAGGGGTCCAGCGGCGTGAAGAAGGAGAAGGGCGACGACGGCGGCGACAGCAACGATGGCGACTACGCCGCGTTCAGCAAGTTCTTTGGCCTGTAGTCGCGGCGTTTTATTTGTTTCAGTAAATTTCATGTTTTCTATGTAAAAGAATGTTGAACGCCGAAGTTTATGCCCTGTTCGCTGAAACCTTATCATGTTTGCCGAATTTTAGCCATTTTTTCTTTTCAAAATAGTTTCTAAAAGGGCGTCGGGGGGCGGCCCTGGGGGCGGCGGCTGGGAACCCGATCGCCCCTAAAGCCGATTTTTAGCGCCGGGTCGCCCCAGGCGGATATTTTAAGAGCCCCCGAGGGCCAACGACTGGAGTTGCTCTTATACCTAGAAGACTCAAGTACATATATAAAAACACTGGCGCAACTGGATGTAAGGGGACGAGGTGATGAATTGATAGTTCCCCAATCGATTGGATTCGAATATTTTGTTGATTTATGCACATGTTTGGTGTGTGGAAGTTAACTATCCATGTGTCAGAATCATGACTTGGTTTCGAGATCTTATGTATTTCTACTCTATCCTACAACAACTTGTTTGGGACTGAAATACATAGTTGTTGTTGTTGTTGTTGTTGTTGTTTGGTGTGTCCCCTATTTGTGTGTGTTTGTGTCAAGAGGAAAATGGATAAAACTTTAGAAGTTTATGGCTTTAAGTTTTTTTTTTTTTACTTTTAGTCAATAACATTCTACCGTTTGAAGGCAGCCGTAGTGTAGCAAAATATTTTAACGAGAAAACGAGCTTGTCTAGAAGAAAGAGGCTTTAAGCAAGCAATAAAGAAACCTTTTTTCATAACAAGATGGAGCCCTACCCGTGATACATCAATTTTGCATATATTGGATGCGGCTTATAGATGTTATTTCCTCAAGATAGCGAACTAAGCATAGCTCGGATGGTTACTAAGAATCAGACCACCAGAGTACAAGTCATTTGGCATAGTTAGTCGTGTTTTCCTAGATGGTAGAATATCATATGAAAATCAACATTTGGTGAAAACCGATGAAAACCATGAAAAAATGATGTTTTGAAGTTTCGAAAAAAATCTGAAAACAATATGGGATGTTAAGAGGTTGATGTTTTATTGTCACGCAAAATTTCAAGTTGAAGCATATTATGAGATGTGAGCTATGAAATAGACAAAATCAGTGTTGAGTAGTGCCAAATAGTAATGTCACTATTTAGGGCTGAATTTGTCCTTTATATAGCTCACATCTCGTAATGTGTTTCAACTTGAAATTTTGTTTGGAAATAAAACATCACCCTCTTTATATCCCGGAATTTTTTCAGATTTTTTTGAAACTTTAAAATATGGTTCGCACAAAGTTTTCATTGAACATTGGTTTTCATATGATATTCTCCCTTCCTAGATTTATCCCAGGCATTCCTGTGCTATTCTTTCGGCAGTCTAACGTGTCCCCTCAACTATGACACGTCTGTGGCTACTTTGTCAATCTAAAATCTGCCAACTTGGTCTCTCAAAGGTGGTCGGGAAGGATGTGCGTGCATGTGTTCACCAAAGTGAATATGCGTACATGTTTGTAAGAGTCTATATATGTTTGTACTCTGTTTCTTAAATTAAAAAAAAAGGACAATTGTGACTGCACTTCAAGGAAGAACAGGCTAGATACGTGAAGTTTGGTGAAGCAACGAAGTTTGCAGTTACACAAAATCTATAAATAACCAGCCTCCTTATGTAGCAGAAATAATGCTCCAAACTAAATTATAGGCGTGTGACAATTGCAGATAATATGAACAAGGCAGTAGAGAGTATAAATATTCGATACAATGAGTGGTACCAGAGGTTGAACGGGGACATCTTTTAGAAGTGGGATACATTAGAAATTTAAGTTGTGGTCCAAGGGCAGAGACTGGTCCTGATTCCTTAGAGTGTTAGGCAGAACTCTAACTGAACAGTGCAGCTCATCTTCACTGCAAGCAAGCAACGCTTTAGCAAAACAAACAAATGAGAGGGTTGGCTTCGGGACAACGGGTTGAGTTTCGCCTCAATTGAAAGAATGTAGATGCGATGGTGATGTTATTTGCGTTAAGCAGTATCAATGATGCTGTCAACATCCTAGCCGCACATTCAGGTGATCGAAATCGAAAGGCTGAGCAGACTAATGACGATACATGGTGCCCAGGCCAAGCAAGCTCTCATCTTCTTTAGGGCAGCAGCTGAAGTAAAAGCCTCCCTACGAATATGGAAGATGCTCCAGGCGACAAGGACGCCGACCAAGCAAACCTACATTCATCGAGAGGGTGGACTATTCTATAATTCTAAATTTTCTATACTATGTTTGCTGCCAGGAACAACAAAGCAGGCACGGGTGCATTGTATACATGAGCTAAACCATGTGGTGTGTACGTATATACTTATAGGATATCATCCATACTGTAATTTCCTAAACCATGTGATTTGATCACATAAAGTAAACTGATGTCATCTGTCCATACACTTTTATTTTTCAGATTTTCATAATCTTCTCGACTCTTAAAAAGGGAGTCTGCGGTCATGATGGTCGGTTTAGTCGTCTTCGTTCATCTCGTTGGTAAAACGAACAGGTCAAACCCCGAAATCACTAGTTAAGAGCATCTCCAGCCGTTGCACCCCCCAGGAGGCATTTTTTCGCCGCTTGGGGGGCTGCCGGAGAGTGGGAGTGAAAAAAATTCCACTCGTTGCGTCCCCAGGAGCAGGTGCGTACCCGCGCCCATGACCATCTTGTGCTCGTCGCCGCGCTCTGCCTGCAATCCATTGGAGTCGCCACCACAAGCAGCGACGGCTGCCGGAGAACGGAGATGGGGCCGGAGGGGAAGCAGGGGACCGGCTACAGCGGGACGGCGGCCTGGAGACTTTGGCGGAGAGGGCGACCCCCGAGATGGCGCGGAAGGTGGTGGCCTCCTCAGCTGCCGCTTATTATTCAGGTCACCATTGAGCAATGCCGTTTAAACATCCATTTGGTGTAGTTCTAGGTCGTAATGAGCTACTAATGCCATTATTATTCTGAAAGAATCCTTGGTTGACACAAGAGAGAAGGTTTGCTTATAGTCAATTCCTTCTCTCTGTGTATACCCTTTTGAGATTAGCCTTGCCTTGAACCATTCGACATTCCCTTTGGAGTCATACTTGGTTTTGTAGACCCACTTGCAGCCTAATTTCTTAGCTCTATCGGGAACTTATACTAAGTCCCAAACGTCCTTTGAGCCCATATATTTCAACTGTCTTCCATGAGAACGAATCACTTGGACGAATTTTCTCTATTAATGGCTTCCTTATAAGAGGTTGGATCCTCAAGCTTTCCCATATCATTCATATCCTCAATCATGAAAGTGACATAATCATTTGATAGGGCTTTCTTCCTCTCATGCCCCGGTCTACCCACGGGAGGAGGTGATGGTGTCTACACGGCTGGAGAATACGACCAGGGGGTTTTCTTCCAGCATCGATGGTGGTGTAATCTCCGGATAGGATTTGCCCCACCCTAGGCTGGACTTATTTTTTTCCTATAAAATGATATTTATTTTTAGTACTATTGGACATGTTGGTTATGTGCATCGCGCTATGCAGAGGCTGGGCATTCTTTCAATGCGATTGTATCGCCTCGATATATCAATTGAATGAAATGTTCTTTATCGAAAAAAACCTATGCTTTTGCTAGGTTGTAGGAAGTTTGTGGTGGCTACCTCAATTACAGAGGTTGTTTCTTCTTCCTTTTAGCCAACACCAGTTAGTCTAGATTCCTTAAATGTAAACGTATAAGAGCATTCACAATGTAGCAAAAGAATTTGGCTGGAATAGGACAGCCTGTCAAGAAGAATGAGATTTTACGGGTTGCTAATGGAGAGAGAAGCGCTTGGGAACATTATAGTGTTGTTTCTAAGCATATGGAACATATTTTCTTAACCGGGTAGACCCCAACTTGTCGCATGTGAACAATGCATATATTGGTTGCGCCTTGGACATGTTGATGTAGAAGTGCATGCTCTCACTACTAGGGAAAAGCCTAGCAGCAGCGCGGATTTTGGCCCTCTCAGTAGCGCGGGTACCGGCGCTACTAATAAGGCGCTACAGCTAACGTATAGCAGTATCGCCTGTTGACCCACGCTACTGCTACTGATGAATAGCTGTAGCGCTCTTTGGAAAACGGCGCTACTGATATTATCTGCAGCGCTTTTCAGCAGGAAACGCTACTGGTAAGTCGGCGCTACTACTAAATTTCACCCCCTCGCTACTACTAGTTTTATTAGTTTTTTTTCCTGCATATTTGTTTTTTTATTTGTTTTGTATTTGAATAGGCTTTATACAATAATCTTTAGCATATCATCCACATACAAATGTAATATAGCATATACATACAATTAGTCTCATCAAATCATATCATCATCATAATCATCATCCAACACAAAGTGGTCTCTCGTCATCAATCTCGAAAATAGCGATACAAGTCTCGATTACTTGCAAATACATCGTCATCCATCTAAACAATGATATACGCGAGAATAGCTATCACTTTAAGTACATGAGTTCATATCCCTCTCTCGCATTAGCGTGAACCTAAACTAAGTACTGCGTGTCGCTCGGAAACCGAAAACCAGTACACCTGGGCCTGACGCTCCGGCCACTTGTCGTATATATACTCCTAGCGTAGCACTTCTTCGCCATCTATGATCTATGCACCTGCATCGTCACATGAGTCGATGATATGCAACATATATAGTTGAGCAACTGAAAGAGACAGACTTGGCAAAAATAGAAACAACATATCATAAGCATAAATAACAAAGTTCATCGTACCCAAAATGACCAAACTAGAGTGATTTTCGCTAGTCGAGGAGGACGACGGTTTAATTACATCACAAATAAAGTTTCACCGTGCATAAATCAAAGTTTTGTCATAAAAGAAAGTATGGACTAAACGGACACATTGTCATATATCGACAATCACTCCATCATGTCGTGCCATCCATCCATGTAAGGGAGATAGTCATCGAGTTAGTGAAAGGCTTCATGTCGAGACGCTGAGAGGCTATCCATGTTCGGACATCTTCCCGCGACATTTGTCCTTCTGCATGGAACATCCCTGTTTTTCCGACGACCTCATTCATGATGATTTGGGCAAGTTCGCGCTGGATGTTATAGAACTCAGCTCGAAGTCGATGATCCTGGATATCTCCTATGTCCTTTGCCCATTGCAGAATATGGGCATCGCCAGATCTAGGTGCCATGTGAAGGTTCTGGTGATCCGGTCTGTACTCCAGCATGTGGTGTAGGACATAGAATCCATCATTAAGAGAATCGTTCGGTTGCTGGATGCAGCAGAAGTCGGTCTTATGGCTGAAGGCGGCCTTGCCGCCCCTTCTCTTCTTGTCCCTAACCTCTCCACCCCTTGCTTGGTAGTAAAACATAACATTGTCGAGAACATCTTTGATGTGGGTGTAATCCTTTTTGTGAATGTTCTTCGACGAGTCCAATTAAAGAGCGTGGGAGAATCGGGGGTAGAGGATGATGAGGACGGCGCTTCATCGTTGTCGGACTTTTCTTTACAATCTTTTGAAACTGCTTCCGAGGTGGTGGGTCCCAATGTTCCTCTTTTGAAGCCCCTTCTTGTACTTAGACTTTTCTTTGGCAGCTTCGGCCTCGCAAGCCTCCTTGAATATTTGAAACTGCTCTTCCGTGATTGTCGGACTATCCTTTACAATCTCGGAGTAGGGTTCCCCGTCGTTGATCTTTGCTTTCACTCTATTTTTCCAGGCGGTCAACGCGTTGCTAAACTTGGTCATGGCATGTTTGTTTATCTTCTTCATTGCCGGGTCCTTGTCTGGATCTTCATAATCCTTCTCATTCCGGACTGGGAACAAGAATATCTGGTGAAACTTCTTTAGGAGGGAGCTCCTCATATTTTCTATCTTCTTTAGATTCTCATCGTTGATGGTGGCGGTTGTCCGTATGATGCAGCCTATTTGATTGCCGTAGCACGCGCGCGCTTCCTCGGGCGCCTTTGGCTCAAAATTGCCGTCGTCCACCTCCGTGACCACCAGTCTAGTAGTCCTGAGTTTCTTAGGAACCCGTTGCCTCTTTGCTTTCGGTTCTACACCGGCTCCGCTCCCCGAGGCAGCACCGGTCTCAGCGCCGGTCTCGATGCCGGTCTGAATCTCGGCGTCGGTCTCAGTCTCAGCACCGGTCTCAGTCTCAGCACCGGTCTCAGTCTAAAAAATTCGTCTACCGCCCGGTTGACGTCGTCCCAATCACCAAAACCCTCTCCTTCATCGTTGCTAGCCATGTTTCCTATGATTAAATCTAGTCAATTAATTCTAGACCTAATAAAATGAATAATGACACAAAAAAAGGACTATTGTTTTGCAGGAATGTGGACTCCTTCCTGGTACGGCAAATCCCGGGCACTCGATATGTCCTAGTTTGTAGCACAAGTCATGCCGAAATTCACGGGAAATTTCGGCATGACCTTTGCTAAAAACTGGACAAATCGAGAACCTGAAATTTGCCGGAACAGAAATGAATCAACATTCCGGCAACACATAGGCCACTCAGCATCATTCCCTCGAAACAACAAAGCCACTTGGGCACAATCGAACAACTTCAATGAAAAGATATAACATGACCACTTCAATGAAAAATAAAATTTTCCTAAATTCTTTTCCTTGAAAAATAGTGGTCTTTTCAAAAATCAAAAACCTTTGCCAATCTACTTAACCTAGCTTGTTAACCCAACAAACCTATTAACCTACCTATTTAACCTAGTTAGTTAATCTAGTTTACCTAGATAATTAACCCTAATTAAACTAGTTAACGCAGCTAGTTCTCTGTCAAAGCCTAAAATAAATTTTTGCACTAATTAACCTGGATAATTAACCTATTTAAACTAGTTAACCTGACTAGTTCTCTGTCAAAGCCCTAACTAAGTTTTTGCACTAACCTAGATAATTAACCTAATTAAACTAGTTAACCTAACTACTTCTCCTTCAAAGCCCTAACTAAATTTTTGCCCTAACCTAGATAATTAACCAAATTAAACTG
This sequence comes from Triticum dicoccoides, assembly GCF_002162155.2. Classification (NCBI taxonomy): domain Eukaryota; kingdom Viridiplantae; phylum Streptophyta; class Magnoliopsida; order Poales; family Poaceae; genus Triticum; species Triticum dicoccoides. The sequence goes on along the minus strand of NC_041381.1, from coordinate 36,272,094 downwards.
GCTAACCTATATGCATGAGAGAGAGAGGAGGGGTGGGGGCTTACAGATGATGGCTCCGGTGGTGGCGACGGAGGCAGTGGTGGCGAGGGAAGCAGGGGCGTCTCCGGTGACGGCGAGGGAGGCAGGGGCGTCTCCGGTGACGGCGAGGGAGGCAGGGGCGTCTCCGGTGACGGCGAGGAAGGTGGCGTCGACGGTGGCTCCGGTGGCGTTGACGAGGCCGCGCGGCTCCGTGGCGTTGGGGGCGGCTCCGGTGTCGTCGACGGCGCACGGCTCTGGTGGCGTCGACGTCGGCGGCGAAGTGGGGCGACGGTGAATCGGGGAGACGGCGGCACGCGGGCTGGGTTGAGGGATTTGGGGGAGAAGTGGCCGGGGGAAAACGGTTTTTTGGTTAAGTCAAACTTAGCGGTAGCGCGTTTCGCAAAACGCGCTATCGCTAAGATAGCTATAGCGGTTTTTGCAAAACGCGTTGCTGCTATAGCTATGTAAATTTCTTCCTTTTTTAATTTCCTTTTCTGTTTCTATAGTGGGGGTCTAGGACACGCGCTGCAACTACGTTAGCTATAGCGCCTCTTACAAACACACGCTGCTGCTATGCCTTCCTCCGATTTTTCGCTTTTTCGTTTATTTTGCTTTACATTTTATTTTTTGTTTCTTCTTTTTCTATTTCTTTCATTTTCATTTACTTTTCTATTTGTTTTTCATCTTATTTTATTTCCGTTAGTAGTAGCGCTCTTCCCTGGAAACGCGTTGCTAATTATGCCGTAGCGGTAGCGCGTTTCATCTAAGCCCGCTACTGCTATGCGTAGCCTATCATTCTGCCAATGGGAATATTAGTAGTAGCACTTTCGCGACTATCAGCGCTACTGCTAAGTTTGTATCTGTAGCGCAGTTTCTCTTAAATCGCTACTGCTATATAGCACGAGCGCGCTTTTTTGACCCGCACTGTTGCTAAATTTCTATGTATAAGGTTTTTCCTAGTAGTGTCTAGCCAATGCAATCAAAAGTTCGATCTGTTGGAAGAGACTAGGCAACACGTTATACATCAACACTCTCCTCACGTGTGGCTTCCTCAGGCCTAAACGTGGATCAAAAGTGGGCTGCAATTTAATTGCGCCAGCTGGGTCTTGAACTCAAGACGTCTTGACTCCGATACCATGTAAAAGTGCATGCTCTAGCCAATGTAATCAAAAGATTGATCTGTGGAAAGAGACTAGGCAGCATGTTATACATCAACAGTTGATTCCTCAACAATTATCCCTACACTTGAAGGAGGAAATAAAATGTAGACACGTGATATTTGGTGAAGCAATGAAATTTGCACTCACATGTATCTAGAAATAACTAGGTTCCTCACGTAAGAAAAGCAAATGCTCGAAGCTACAATAGATATGTGTGACAAACTGACAATCACGTACAGTATTAACAAATCTATGGAGAGAACAAAAATGACCAGCACTATGAGTGACGCTGGCAGTTGGGGCATGTTTTAGAAATGGGATTTTTTGATAAAGAGCGTTTTTATTATCTCAAAATGTAGCATCAAAGTGATACAAAACATTAAGAGTATCACCCGGCCTCTGCATAAATAGGATGCACACAGCCAAATACCAGTAGTCTGATAAATAGAAAGATAAAAGACCGACAATTCGGCAACAGTAGAGTCTGTAGACCGACACTATGCCTATGTCCAAAGAGATGGTGGACCGAGCCGGAGATTATGCTGCCATCCATGTTGGGTAAAAACCTCTGTAGCCACCTGCTCCAACAGCGTACACACCGCCTTGAACAGCGGTTGGTACTCCGCTCGTGGTAGCGTACACCACGTACGAAGCGAGTGCGTACAATGGAAAATAACCTGCAAAGGAGAAACAGTTTTGTCATTAAAAACAACATCATTTCTACATAGTCAAAGCGACCATAGTAAGGCATACGCTCCCACCCTTATTAGCGTTTTGTACCTATTTGAAATACCGTCCAGCCAATGACCAAAAATATTGGCAACACTTGTGGGCGGATACAAATTTAACGCTATTTGGATGGCTGACCACGTAGAACGCGCAAACTTACAGTGAAAAAAGAGGTGTTTAATTGTCTCGTCGTGAGTACAAAAACAACATTCTTACTTCCCGACCAGTTGCGTCGTGCAAGGTTGTCTTTTGTTAGCATAACTCTCCTATGGAGATACCACATGAATATTTTGACTTTAAGTGGTACCTTCACTTTCCAAATTTTTTTGTTATTACTCACCGGTACCTCAGAATGCGAGAGTGCACGATACATAGAGTCTACTGTGAAAGACCCCGATGTAGTAAGGTTCCAGCAAAACACATCATGACCTTGTGTCAGGATAATCGAATCCAGACGGGACAATAGATTATTCCATGACATAAGTTAGGTGCCGATCAAATCCCGCTTGAACGAAATATTTGGCGGGGATGAGCCAAGCACTTACGAAATAGTATTATTCTTATCGCGTGCAATGTTGTATAAGGCTGGGTATTGTTCTCGGAGGCTAGCATTGCCTAGCCAGATGTCTTCCCAAAAACGAATCTCCGACCCGTCCTTTATCGCGAAAGACCCAAAGCGAAAGAGATGTTTCTTTGCCGACATTAGGCCGGCCCAAAAGTGTGAGTCTCCAGGTTTCCAATATACCTTAGACACCGCCTTTTGGCCTATATACTTATTGCGCAACATGGTTTGCCAAGCACCAGCCTCAGTAAGAAGTTTGAACAACCATTTACTAAGTAGGGCCTCATTCTTGACCTGCAAGTCATGAATACCGAGGCCGCCCTGGTCTTTCGACCTACAAACCACACTTCATTTGGCTAGCCTATATTTTTTCTTCTCACCATCGCCTTGCCAAAAGAACCTGGACCTAAAATAGTCCAGTCTTTACAAGACCCCTTTTGGGAGCTGGAGGAATGAAAGCATATAGAGAACCATATTTGTGAGGACAGAGTTTATTAAAACCAATGCTCCTCCAACCGAGAGCAACTTGCCTTTCCAGCTGCTCAAGCGTTTCTCTAGCCGCTCCTCTACATGCTTCCACTATGCAATGGTGAGACGCTGATAATGAATTGGTATTCCCAAATATTTAATTGGGAATTATCCATGTGCACAACCAAAAAGGTCAGCATAATCGGCCGCTGCCTCAATGGCTTCTCCAAAGCAGAAAAATTCACTTTTATGGAAGTTAATCTTAAGACCCGACATTTGCTCAAACGCTGACAGCAGAAGTTTCAGGTTTCTAGCCTTGTCTAGGTCATGTTCCATAAAGAGAATTGTGTCATCGGCATATTGCAAAATAAAGAGACCACCATCCACTAGATGTGGCACTACTCCTGTAATCTGACCGTCCTGCTTGGCGCGCTCAATCAAAATAGCCAACATGCCAGCCACAATGTTAAATAACATTGGGGATATGGCATCACCCTGTCGTAGTCCTTTTTTTGTCTGAAAGTAATGGCCGATATCATCATTGACTTTGATGGCCACACTACCTCCAGTTACAAAATTGTTGATCCACTTGCACCATTTATCGGAGAAGCCTTTCATCCTTAGGGCGTGTTGGAGGAAAGACCATTTGACCTTGTCATAGGCTTTTTCAAAGTCTATTTTGAATACTACTCCACTCATGTTTTTTCGGTGCATCTCATGGACGGTCTCATGCAGGATTACTATGCCATCGAGTATGTTCCTTCCTTGCATGAAAGTGGTTTGAGATGGTCGAACAACATGTTCAGCTACCGAGTTTAATCTATTCGTCGCCACTTTGGTGAAAATCCTGAAGCTGACATTAAGGAGGCATGGGTCTGAACTGTTGAATCCGTTCGGCCTCCTTAATCTTCGGCAACAAGACAATCTCGCCAAAATTAAGTCTGAATAGGTCAAGTCGGTCGGCATGAAAACAATTGAATAACTCCAAATGGTCAGAGTTGAAGATATCCCAGAAATTCTGATAGAATTCTGAGGGGAAACCATCAGGGCCTGGAGCTTTGTTATGTTCCATTGGAACACCGCAGCTCGTACCTCCTCTTCTGAGAATGGTGCCGTTAGGATATCGTTTTCTTCTGCCGTGACATATGGAATATCCTCTATTCGGGTTTCATCAAGGGTGAAATTCCCTTCAGTTGGCGCTCCGAAAAGAGATTTATAGTATTTGGTGATATACTTTTTGAGCTCCTCCTGACCTTCGATCCTCCCCTCATCTTGTTGGAGACTGTAAATACATTTCTTCCTATGCCGCCCATTGGCGACCAATTGGAAGTATCTTGTATTACTATCACCCATTAAAATGAAATCAGCTTTGGATCTCTAGTAGTATTTGATCTCCTCTTCTCGTGGTAGATGGGCAACCATCTCATTAGATTGATTTTTCAATTCAATCTCTTGCTGAGATAATGTGCGCGTCTCTGCAATTTTTTCGAGGTCATCAATGATGGTACAGAGCCTTTGTTTTCTTTTATATAAATTCCGTTGGTGTGTTTTGCCCATCCAGAGAGGTGTCGCCTCATGGCTCTTATTTTAAAGATTCATCTTTGAATAGGTGTACGACCAACAGCGGGCCTCTCCCAAACATTCTTGATCATGTCTACGAATCCGTCTCTATTGAGCCATCCCAATTCAAATTTGAAAGGGCGCCGGGTGGCTGGGTTCGTAGAGTTAGAATCCAGAATGATGGGTGCATGATCCGATAAGGCCTTGATACGCTCTAGGGCCCGCACAGTTACCAAAGGAAATTTTAGTTCCCATTCGGTATCCATTAGTACCCTATCAAGCTTCTCGTATGTCAGCACAGATCGGTTGTTCGCCCAAGTGAACTGACACCCCGACATACTGGCCTCCCAAAGATCCAAACTGTCTATCACAGCATTGAATAGGAAAGGCCAATGAGTGTCGAAGCAATCATTATTTTTCTCTTCCTGGTACCTCAGAATGTTAAAGTCCCCTCCAATAAGAATCGGAACGGGTTATTCTTAGCCAGGTTAACCAACTCCCGAAGGAAAGCAGATTTATGCTCATCTTGGGCAGCCCCATAGACAGTGACAAGAGTCCATGTAAAATTGTCAACTCTATTCCGCAAGTGAAATTTTATATGAAATTCACCGATCGAAAAAGCCAACAAGTCCATGGTTGTTGTGATTATCCCAAGAAGGATTCCTCCAGATCTTCCACGAGCTGGTAGACTATGCCATGTGTAGTCGAAACCACCTGATAGGTGATCGAGGACATGCGGGCGAAAGTCGCACGTGCCAGCCTCAGAAATTGCCACAAAATCCAAACCATGTTCCCGGACACAATCACTGACGTGTTTATGTTTAGCCAAGTCTGAGAGACCTCTGCTATTCCAAAACATGCCTCTCATGTGGAAACTCGGGTTTGTGTTGAACTCTTCGCCTTCTTGGGCGGTTCTTGTTTCTTTTTAGAGGAGTGCGATTTAGATTTCCGCGAAGACGCCATGAGGTCACAAAACATGGACCCAGGTCTTGCGTCATCCAATCCAACCTCCGTAACCTAACCAACCAAGTGGGATATAAGCGGACCATCATATTTGGCATCTGCTTCATCATCCTCCTCGGTTTCGGGGTCAGGTATGGTGGTTTTACATTTCGGAGAAACCTTTAAGCGGTCGATCTCCATATGTTTAAGCACCCGTACTGACAAATTAATTTCATTATCATTATTTCCTATAGATACACCAACTATATTTAAACTGGTAGAAATATGGTTGTCGGACAAAGAGAGAAATGACTGAACGGACGAGGTACCTGTCATGGGGTCGAAATTCCTCGAAGCCTGGAGGCGCATTGCCTTTGCAAGAGAGTGCTCATCTGTCGAGGAAGAACCATCAACATTGAGGGAGTGACGGTTACTACGCTGCAGGGGTGTAGCCACCCCTCCGGACGTAGTGCCCGTCAAAGTCTTCGACAGAGTAGTTGATGTAGCCCTCTGCAAAGCTGGCGCCGTCCGAAGCGTCCCAAGGGTTGGTGAAGAGGGACGCGTCGTGGCTCCCATCCGAATGCCCGCATCAGATGCCGAAGAAGATCCTCTAGCACGATCCGCCGCTGGGCCAAGTGGCACCACGGCGACGGCCGCACGAACTGGAGACTCCATCGTTGGTGACGTCCTGGATTCCCACACGCCAACCGAAGCAGGAAGTATCGCATGCGCGGCTGGAGTCAAGGCTGGCTGTAGCGGCGTCGAAGCCGGGGTAGCACCATGCACAGTACTGTGTGCGGCTGGTGTCGCGGCCAGATGCACGGCCGACTGGAGCAGCGCTGAAGCCGGGCCAGCGTGCCCAGCGAAACATACAGAAACCGCCGCGGTTGGCTGCGCAGGTGGCCCGTGCACAACTGTTGCTGCCTTCACGTGAGCAGCTGAGTCGTTTCCAGCATCCGTTACATGCATAGTGGTGCACCTTGTAGACCTGCCCTTCTCCAACTAGTCTTGCATTGGTATGCATGCATCCATGGACTCCTGCACCACCGGTACGTGCATGTGTGTATCCATATCCTCAGGCAGACTCACAACACATGACTCAAGAGTAGCAGTATGCACTATTTGTTGTGTAGACTGCATGGGGACTGCGAAACTTACTTGAGACCCCGACGCCGAATTTTGATCAACAGCTTGGACGCTTTTTGACCTCTTGGTAGCATCCCTATCATGCATATCCTCATATCGGTTAGCGCTGTCATCATGTCCATCATCATGGTTTTCCCAAATCCGGGGAATAAAATCAACGTCGGGAACAAAATCTTCCTCCTCCAGTACAAACCGAAATGCATACCCATTAAGCTTTATATAGACATCCGAGGAGACCGAGGTTTCATCAGAACCATCTTTTTTGGAGAAAATATCCAAAGAGTGGACCGCCACCTGGATGCTCACAATACCATGACGGCGCAAACAAACCAAGTCAAAGTCTTGCGTGGCGCCAATGACTGATCCTACCGCCCACAAACCAAGAAAATGGCGGAGAGGTGGTGGGACACCTGTGACATGTACCCAAACAGGTTGCAAAGGGAGAATCGATGAAACCTCTTCAACATTCCATTTACTAAAAGCAATCTTCACGTCTTGTGATTTGACATTATACTCAAAAGCTGACACGCGCTTCAAAACCTTCACGGACGGGAAACAAACTAAGAAAGCATTGTCTCCATGGGGTACGGCTTCCCACTTCCAAGATGCCTGAACCGATGCGATCTTGGCGACCTCTACCTCAACCACAGCAGCGGACAAAGACCCACTGGAGATCGTAACGAAAGCAGTCGGCTGGGTTGGAGGTGCAAGGTGCTTCTTAAATAGCCAGTCCGGCAACTGCAGGAACATAGCGTTAACTAAACCACATCCACCGAGCGACGCGGTAGGCCTCGGTTGCTTAAGCACATGGCACGGGTGCAAAGGGTGCTTGTAATTGTTGCAAATATGACAGAAATGAATCGCCGTGCAGTCCTTGGAAAGATGATCATCTGAACGACATTTGAAACACCAAAGACCAGTTCGTTTTCCTTTCGGCCCTCGTGCAGTGGCTTCAGCGGAGGGCACAACCATCGGAGCAGTATCTCGAGCCTCAGGAACATGCTTGGTGGCGGCGGGCACCGTAGCAGGCGGCCGGAATATCGGCGGAGGTCACGCAGCTGGGGGGACGGCACCGGCAGCAGCGGCATCACGGCGCCCCCCCTTGCGCTTGGTCTTGTTGCGGCGAGCAGTAGCGTCCGGCGCAGTCGTGTTGCCGGCCCCAAAGATAACCGGTGCCGGCGCTGTCGGAGCAGCCCGCTGGCCGGAAGGATGGGCAGACGATGACGAAGCACCGAAACGGAAGGGTCCGGCAGCAGCACCAAAGCCGGCGGGTGGCCCGGGGTTCGGCGTCGCAACTCCGGCCAGAGGAGGCCCCTTAGGTGCGTTGACGTTCCGGCCAGCCATGAGCTGCGGCGGTGGCCGGCGTAGGGCAGCCGCGTACGTTGGCGGCGCAGTCCGAGAGTACGCGCAGATGGAGGCAGTATTAGGGCGTAGATGCATTTGTCGAAGAAATATGTCCGCCCTTCTGATAGTACGTCCCAAACGAGCAGCCTGGCCCTTGCTGGGCCCTTCAGCATGCAAAAGGCCCATGGGACGAAGCGTTGTTTGACCGGATGCATGATCGTTGCATGCATGCGTTGCCGCGAGCGTTACGGTCCCTTGACTTTGCTCCGCCGAAGATGACGGATCGGCCAGCGCATCCGGCATGAATGCGGCCAGCGCCACCGGCAGCGTGATCCACGGACGGTGGAGTGGCCCTCTCCAAAGCTTGATGCATACCCCTCGGCGCTGCCTTAGTGTCGCCGGCGACGGCTTTGGCGATTTCGGCGCTCCATCTGGCCGAGCGGACGGCTCATGAGACGAACCCAGGCACTCCTGGCCAGCCGATGTCTCCGGGGATGCGGAACCCTGACGTTCCCATACTCGCGACGCCGGCGTCGTTCCAAAATTCCTGCACTAGCTCCTCTTTTGATTTCTTCCGGTGAGACACGGAGGTCCAGGGACCGCCCTCTTCATCAAGATCTGCTTGGGAAAGGACCATATTTGCCGCCTGGACCGCCACCCCCTCCACTTCAGGCAGATCGGCGACTTCGTCCATGGCCAGGGGCTCAAAACGTGATCCCGCAGCAAGCGACTTTGCTGCCGAACCACAGCTAGGATCAATGGCCCCCAGCGCCAAGGTGAGTCTGCGCCGCGCCGGGAACAGCCGGTCGCCAACGCGAATGAGGCAGTCCAATAGCACCATCTCAGTTCCAGACGAGATCCATTCCTTCTCTCGCAGCAGTCTTCCCTCTACGATCTTCCCTCCATCATCCCGTAGGAAGAAAAAGTTGTGTGGTTGGTCGAGGAAGAGGGTTCCGGGGCGCCAGTCCGTCCTGCCGTCTAGAGGAGCCGACGAGAACGTCGCCGACCACCGCAGGGGCGGGGGTGGCTCCGGGGGGTCTCTTCATCTCACAAGTTAGCTGGATCCTGAAACCGTAAGTTAGAAAGGGGATATATCGGAAATCTAAATGATAGCTTAGAGGAGAGAATTAGTCCTGATTCCTCGGCAGAACTCTGACAGAACAATGAAGCACGTCTCCACAGCAAGCAAGCAAAGCTTTAGAACATTTCGAACCGATCGCCTATATCAACTTAGTGGAGTAAATTTGCCTTTTTACTCCACTAATTTTGACCTAGCTGATCCCTTATATAGTTTACTGAAGTAAATTTTTTACTTCATCCCTAAATTTCTGAGTAAAATCGGTGCCTCTTCTCCCTGCCTTCTTTTCTCCCCCTCACACCGTCGCCAGCACACACCCCGCCCCCTCCGATGGCCAGACGTGGTGGCCGACGGTCCACGCCGCCACGCACGCGGGTCATCCTCCGCGGGCTCATCATCGAGCCGCAGTCGCCAGTCGCGCGATCCTCCCGCCGCCGTGCCCTTATGCCGGTTTGAGGACATCCCATCCTCCCGCGGGACTGGCCGCCGATGAAGTCCTACCTCGGGGTCTGCTAGTTGTGAGTTGTGTTGGTATTTCCTCGAAGAGGAAAGTATGATGCAGTACATTAGAGATAAGTATTTCCCTCAGTTAAAAACGAAGGTTATTAATCCAGTAGGAGAACCACGCAACACCTTGTTAGCAGTATCTACACAAAAAATAATAATTACTTCCACCCAACGCAAACAATAGATTGTCAATTCCTTTGCGGTTAACTACAAGGTTCAAATCTCATAGTGATAGATAGATAAACACAAACACAAAATAACATAAAGTAATGAAAATTGTAGCAAGGTATTATTGGACTTTTATATATGATTAAAATAGATCAGGGGGCCATAGTTTTCACTACTGACTTCTCTCTTAAACATAGCATACAGAGGGAAAAAAAATTACTGTTGGGCAATTGATAGAAAAGTGAATAATCATAACGATATACATGAAAAAGATAATGTATATATGCATTACGTCCGAGACAAGTAGACTGACTCCTGCCAGCATCTACTACTATTACTCCACACATCGGCTGCTATCTAGCAAGCATCTAGAGTATTAAGTTCATAAAGAAAGGAGTAACGACTTACGCAAAATGACATGATCTAGACAAACTAAATCCAATCAATATGAATCAACCCTGTATTTTTATCTTTAATGGCAACGATACAAGTACGTGTCATGTCCCTTTCTATCACTGGTATTGGGCAACGCAAGATCAAACCCATCACAGAGCATCTCTCCAACTGCAAGATAAATCAATCCAGTTGGCCAAACCAAACAGATAAATTGGAGAGAAATACAAAGTTATAACAATCATGCATAAAAGAGTTCAGAGAAGACTCAAACAGTATTCAGGGGTAATCTGATCATAAAATCACAATTCATCGGATCCCAACAAACACACCACAAAAAGGATTTCATTGAATTGATCTCGGTGAACATCGAGGAGTACCTTGTATTAAAGATTGAAAAGAGAGAAGAGGCCATCTAGGTACTAGCTATGGACCCGTAGGTCTATCATAAACTACTTACACATAATTGTAGGGGCAGCGTGGTTGATGTAGAAGCCGTCCGTGATCGATTCCCCATCCAACGGAGTACCAAAGAAGGCCTCCAGATGGGATTTCGCGAGAAAAAAAACTTGGGGCGGCGAAAAAACTATTTCGGGTGGCTCTCTCATGTTTGGGGAGTATTTAGAAATTTATAGAGGTGGAATTAGATAAAGAGGTGCTACAAGGGGCCCACAAGCCTGGGAGGCGGCCCCTCCTAGGGCGCGCCTCTCGAGCTTGTTGCTCTCTCGTGGCTGGTAAGGTCTTATCACGAACCTTCTACGGTCCCTTCTAGTCCAGAACAAACTAATCTAAAGTTTTTTCTCCGGCTGGTCTCCATTTGATATTGATTTCCTGAAAAGCCAAAAACAAGCAAAGAAAAACAACTGACAGCGGGCACTAGGTGAATAGGTTAGTACCAAAAAATGATATATAATTGCATAACAAAGATCCATGATTGATACTATAATAGCATGGGACAATCATGAATTATAGATGCGTTGCGGACATATTGGGCATTTCTAAGCTTAATTGCTTCTCTTCCTCAAGTAGGTAAATGATAAAAATTGGATTTTTGATGTGAAATTCTACCTATCATAGTCATCATGTAATCTCTCTTTTGTGGCATGAATATTAAGATCCAAATTAGTCAAAGCAATAGTCTATGGTTTTACATGAAGACATCAATACTTAGTCATACCAACAAACAATAATGCCTTCCAAGATATCAATACTAAAGAATGCTATCCCTATAAAATCATATAGCATTGCCATGCTCCATCTTCTTAACATAGAGTATTTATCATGCACAACCCCAACGACAAGCCGAGCAATTGGTTCATACGTTTTAACGCGCTTCATCTTTTTGAACCCTCACGCAATACATGAACGCAAGGCATGGATATAACACTATGGGTGGAATAAAATGTGGTGATAGAGATAATATGGAGATGACAAAAAAGGAGAAAGTCTCACATTGACGAGGATAACCAACACGCTATGGAGATGCTCATCAATTGATGTCAATCCAAGGAGTCGGGATTGACATGCAACGAATGCACTAAGAGCTAAAAGTGCAGGAAAGCTTAAAAAAAGTAAGTGGGTGAGCATAAAACTTGCTTGCTCATGAAGATCTCGGAAATTTGAAGAAGCCAGTATTGGAATATACAAGCCAAGTTATTTAATGAAAAATTTCCACTAGTTATATGAAAATGAAAGCATATGAGACTCTATATCAAAAATATGGTGATACTTTGAAGCACAAGTGTGGAAAAGGATAGTAACATTGCCCCTTCTCTCTTTTTCCCTCATTTTTTCTTAAGCTCCTTCTGCCCTTTTTTTATAGTTTTATTTCCTCACTTGGGACAATGCTCTAATAATGAATATGATGATCATCACACGTCTATGTACTTACAACTCAAAAATACAACTCAATACTAGAACAAAACAAGACTCTATATGAATGTCTCTGGCAGTTTACCAGGATGTGCAATGGTGGCTGAGCAACAAATGCTATGTCAGCTATATGATTATACAAAGCAATATGACAATGATGATGTGTGTCATAAAAATGGAATGTTGTAAGTTGCATGGCAATATATCTCGGAATGGCTGTGGAAATGGTATAATAGGTAGGTATGATGGTTGTTTTGCGGAAGATATAAGGATGCTTATGTGTGGTAGAGCATATCATATTATGGGGTTTTCATGCACCGGCGAAGTTTGCACCACATCTCGAGGTGAGAAAGGGCAATGCACGGTACCGAAGAGGCTAGCAAATTGCGTAAAGGTAAGAGTGTGTATAATCCATGGGCTCACATTTGTCATAAGGAACTCATATACTTATTGCAAACGTTTATTAGCCCTCGAAGCAAAGTACTAGTACACATGCACCTAGGGTGATGGATTGGTAGGAAAAGGCCATCGCTCATCCCCGACCGCCACTCATAAGGAAGACAATCAATAATAAATCATCCTCCAACTTCTTAGCATAATGAGAGACTATACGAGCATGCTACGGAAATCACAAACGTTAACACCAATATTCTTACTAAACAACAATTTTTCACTAGCACAACCCACATAATACTATCTTTATATTGCAAAACTATTGGAAGGAATCAAACTTATTATATTCAGTGATAAAAGTTTTTATTATATCCATCTTGAATACCTATCATCTTAGGACCAAATTCATATCCCATGTTAATTGTTATTACTCACTACAGGAATCAGCTAATTTGCCGTCACCCAGTTCTTTGTCGTCTGGTAGCAAATGGCAAAGAACGAACTCATGCAAAAGATGTAGTTTGCCATCAGTGCATTCTTTGCCATCCGTTGGCAAATGACGAAGGGCCAAAAGGCAGACGGCAAAGAGCCCACCTGGGCCCCACTAGACTGTGGAGCTGGCTAGGTCAAATGGGCCGACTGGATTCCGTCTGCTAGCTCTTTGTCGTCTACTTTAGTGCTCATTATCGTCTGCTAGTAGACGACAGAGAAGATGCCTATCTAATGGCGGTGCCTTCCACCCCCCCCCCTCTCTCTCTTTCCCCCCACCTCACCGTCGCCCCAGCACCTCCGCCAGACCCTGTGCCTGCCCCGCCCCTGGCCCCTGGGCCTACCTCACCCCACGGCCCGCGCGCTCGCCCCTCCCCCGACCACCACCCATCAGGAGCCCAGCGCCGGAGCCAGGCCATGGCACCGCCCTCCTCCAGCACCGCGGCGTCCAGGCCATGCCATCCCTGACCCGCCCCACGCCAGGTTCCTCCCTACACTGGTCCTCTTCCTCCAAGGTGAGCCGTCCTCCCCATTTAAAAATATATGCTTTAAATCAAGATAATCTTGGGTTACTCCCTGCAAAATTAAAAAAAGTTAATCATGTGTTATATTTAACCAAACTCACTAAATAGTTTCTTCCGAAAGAGGAAGAATCCTTATTGTGCGACGAAAGAAAAGGACTACTATCTCTACGGATCGATGTTTGGTGAAGATGCTTGCGCAATTTTGTAATTTTGATGGTCATTTCTGGCTTGGTCTAAAAATGGTAGCCAAATAGAACATAAAAGTTATTTACCGGGCGGAGATAGAGTTGTTAGTCTTCTAAAGTCAATCGTGAAACAACACAAATTGGCAAACTAAAGAAAATAGAAAACAACGTGAAAACGTAAATAATTTGGTTAGATATATAAATCATGTGGAAGCTCTATTAGAGTTTAGAAAGTCATAGCATCAAAACTAAATATAAATCCATATAGCAAATCCATTTTATGAGACCTCAAGACACAATATGATAATGAGCAATCTAAGGAAGAGGGGTTTGAGTAAAGCCACAAGAACAAGCATACCAGAAAGTTGTAGAGGAGTACACTGTATATTGATTTATCGAACCAAAAGTTATAGATTCACTTCGCTCACAAATAACAATTCAAAAAATGAATAATCAGATGCTTCAATTTTCATCCTACTAATATGTTGGTTGTGTTGGTGCATTTCATGTGCAGGGATCTTCTCTTCACCTCTAGGAGCACCGTCGGTCACGTTGTCGTTGCCGTCGTTGTTCGACTATCGCCTCTACGGTCTAGGGGTGCGCTCGACTTTCATCTCCTCCCCTCCCCTATTTGCTCTGTTCCAGTCATTGTGCCGATGCCACAAGATTTTATTTTCATGTCAACTCTCGTAACCTAGGACTCTCCCGTTCGAAAGGGCGGCATCTATAAGTATGCATGTCTTTGCATATTAATAACCAACATCCTTTCGAATTGTCCATGTTATCCATGGAGAACCTGAGTATGTGTAGATTGGGTTTGCTTTCCCATGCTCTACTCCGGATCTGATCCAGAATTTCGTAGTGCCTCCCTATTGTTCTCCGAGTACACATCCTCTCTGTTTAATGTCGAGATGTGTATCAAAAGAACAACGGGGAGGATCTGCCGAAATTCTTCGTCAGATCCAGAGCGGAGCATGGGAAAACGAACCCAATGTACACGGGTGGGATTAGGACCTATCTTTACCTATTAGCGTGTAGGTGGCATGGACGTACTAAAATTGACAAACTTGATTAACTAATATATATATAATATTTCTTGTATGTTTTGTAGCTAGGAAAGATGAGCGATCGTGTGTGGATGTACACCGGTCACACTAGTCAGGAAGACATGACCAATGATTGGTTAACAAGAACCAAGGGGTTTGTGAAAGCCGCATTTGCAAATGGCCAGCGAAAACTTAGTGCCCTCGCGTTAGGTGTGACAACTTTTCTCAGAGGATAGATGATGAAATGGGGAAACACTTGCATAAGTGGGGGTTTACGCCCGATTAAAAAGTGTGGACATTTCATGGATAGTCTAGCCAACGTACCAGAGTTGAGGTGGTTCGTCATCACACTGACGAGCATGGTACCTGGATCAAAGACATGGTGCAAGACTTTGATGATGCTCGGGATTCAGGCGATGAGATGGAGGAATCTGCAAAGTCCTTCAATTAAATGTTGGAGTATTCGAAACGTCCTCTCCATGAGCAGACTGAGCTTTGTCAGCTGGATCCCATTGCACAAGTAATGGCTCTGAAGGCTCAATTCAACTTGCATAGAGTATCCTACGACACGATGATGACAGTATTTGGACGCTTTCTACCCAAAAGGCCATGGAATGCCTGCAAACCTGTACTAGTCGGACAAAATCCTTCGTACACTTAAGATGACCTATGAGAAGATAGATGCCTATGAGAAAGGATGTGCCTTATTTAGGCTTTAGTATGTGGACTGGAACTATTGACCCATTTGCAACTATTCCAGGTATGTTGTGGTAGACAACAGTACAGATGAGAAGAGGCAGACCAAAGTTCTCGTTAATGTTCTTCGGTATCTACCAATCGTACCAAGACATGAACGTCTTTTCAGGGCCGAAGAGATGGGTAGATAGATGACATGGCACAAAATGGGCAAAAGAACCAAACTAGATATAGATGGGAATCAGATGTTGGTACACGCATCGGATGGTTCTGCATGGAAGCACCTTACATGAGCAAAAAGTGGCAGATCCAAGGCATCCTTGAGTATGCATCGGCACAGATGGGTTCAATCTGTTTGGTATGACGGCAACCCAATAAAGTTGTTGGCCTGTACTTGTTATTCCACTCAACCCCCCCCCCCCCGACAGATTATGCAAAGAAAGAACGTTTTCCTGATGTTTCCAATTCCAGGGCCCAACTATCCGGGGAAGAATATGAATGTGTACATGCAGTCGCTTAAGGATGAAGTGCAAGAAGCTTGGTATAATGGGTTCAAGACATACGGCACCACTAGCAAAAAAAACTTCA
>NC_041381.1:36252161-36255613 GCF_002162155.2 Triticum dicoccoides | reverse complement strand
AAACTAGATATAGATGGGAATCAGATGTTGGTACACGCATCGGATGGTTCTGCATGGAAGCACCTTACATGAGCAAAAAGTGGCAGATCCAAGGCATCCTTGAGTATGCATCGGCACAGATGGGTTCAATCTGTTTGGTATGACGGCAACCCAATAAAGTTGTTGGCCTGTACTTGTTATTCCACTCAATCCCCCCCCCCCCGACAGATTATGCAAAGAAAGAACGTTTTCCTGATGTTTCCAATTCCAGGGCCCAACTATCCGGGGAAGAATATGAATGTGTACATGCAGTCGCTTAAGGATGAAGTGCAAGAAGCTTGGTATAATGGGTTCAAGACATACGGCACCACTAGCAAAAAAAACTTCATAATGCGTGTCCGGTATATGTGCTCGAAGCATGCCTTGCCGGCGTATGCGCTATTCGTTGGCTGATGTACACATGGAAGGTTCTTGTGCCCCACATGGAAGGCAGCTCTATTCAGTTTCATTGGCTCCAGGCACGTCACAAGTATTCTTGCTTCGACTTGCATAAACAGTTCCTAGATCCTCGCCATAAGTTCAAACAAGACAAGAAGAACTTCACCAAAGGTAGAGTTGTCAAAAACCATGCACCACCTGCCTTGAATGGCCAACAGATCCTGGATCAGTTAAACGCTCTCGAGTCTGATCCTGAGCGTCTAGGGTATTTCAAGGGGTATAACTCAGAACACACATGGACTCACAAGACATGCTTTTTTGATCTGCTTTACTTCAAAGACCTCCTTCCACACAACATCGACGTGCTGCACACTGAAAGAATATCGGTGAGGCCCTTTTTGGTACATTGTTTGGCATAGATGGGAAGTCAAAGGATAATACTAAGACCATTAAAAACATGTGACAACCGAAAGGAAAGCAGAATTGGACGAAGCCAAAGGCCTGGTTCAATCTTGGAAGACTAGCTATGAGGGAAATTATCTTGTGGGTGAAAATGCAGTTAATGTTCCCCGATGGCTATGAGCGAATCTAAAGAGGGGAACGAGTCTTGAAAATTGAAAATATGTGGTCTCAAGAGTCATGGTTGGCACATATGGCTTGAGCGGGATAATGTCGATGATGTTGCATGGATTTATCCCTGAGGATGAATGGCTAGTATTCGTAGAGATGAGTTATTTCTTCCGTGTTCGTTGTGCGAAAGAACTATCGCCTGCCGTGATAGATGACATGGAAAAGTTGGCGCCAAAGTTTCTCTACAAGTTAGAGAAGATCTTTCCACCGAGCTTCTTTAATCCAATGCAGTATTTGATTTCCTGACCGAGGCAAGATTGGAGGGGGCCGTGCTAAATCGATGGTGCTATGCAACTGAGAGGATGCAGAAGATGCTTCAAGCAAAATGTAAAAATAAACATAGAACTGAAGTATCGATGGCCGAGGCATTCATTACTGAGGAGGCGGCGAACTTCATGACAGCACACTACGAAGCCGGCAATCATCATTTGCATAATCCGAAGCCTCGGTACAATGCTGGCAACCTTAAAAAGGTGGATTCAACCTCAGCCTATTCAAAGGGAAACTCGCACCAGCCGGTGCTTCGAAACCAATACTGTTGGATGTCGAAGAATGGCGGACCATTTTGTTGTATATCTTCACCAACCTAATAGAAGTGTGGCCGTACATTGAGTAAGTTCTTGGTACATTGTTGCACAACTTATAATTCCTTTAAAATGCTCTTATTCCAGGATATTTGATATAGTCGATACGTCACCAAATCTCTCAGATGGAGCGGTGATCCAAAATGATTCCATCTAAGAGTATGAGCTTCTGGCAAAGCATGGTGGCGGCTATCCCGGTTTCATCTCTTGGTTCAAATAAACGGTAATTACCATTAGACCATTTCATTTCTTGGTCTAATTTGCGGCCAATGCAACAATCCTTTCGTATTAAACTTTTGTAGGCCAATTCAGAGTCTAGGGACGCCAAATTGAGACAAGCCTCTAATGGTTTTTACTATAAGGTCCTTTCATTTGAGAAATACGACATCAATGGGTACCGCTTTCATATATACCTTTGGGAAAGACCTATCTATGGCCGACAAAAAAAATCTACAAATTGTGGTGACTGTGCTATCGGCGAAGAAGGTACCGAGTATTATGGAAGAGTTGAAGAAATTTATGAACTTCTATTCTATGGTGAAAACCCACTGAACGTCGTAGTCTTATAAGTTATTGATTCCAGCCCAACGAGACTAGAAGGACTCATGAACATATAGGGCTAGTCGAAATCAAACAAATCACCAATTTAGATGTTCCCGGTGTCTATATTACAGCTCAACTAGTGACCCAAGTTTTCTATCTACCGTGGCCTACCAAACTAATGCCAATATGAATGGTTGGGATGTCATTTATGAAGTGCCGCCACATATTAGGCCAGCTCTCCAAATGAAGAGGATTATCAACCTCACATTAACCCAGACACATATGAAGGAGAATTCTTCCAAGAAACATATCTTTCCAAAAGAAAACGTTCCAAGAACCGCTCTACTTCACCCCAGAACATGGAATAGACAGCGATAGTGAATTCGACTTCACCCCTGAGTCGTAATAAGAAGATGTTACTATTGCGGATGACCTGTCAATGCTTGAGCGATTACAGAAAGGCCTTCCACATGTTGATGCTGCTGAACCCGATGAGCACGTCATTCATGATGATGCACATGATAGTGATGATGATGATGCATCTATTAATCCCGAAGCATACATAGACGATCCAGACTACTATTAATTTGTATGCATCCCAACTTAAATTATATACCTATTATTATTCATGCCAGCTATTCAATATTTTTATGTTGTACTAATTTCGTTTACTCTTTGTCATGGCAGGTGTTGAAAGATGGTGGGCGCGGGTGTAGAGCGCTCCGCGGAAACTTCTTCGTCGGCTGTCCGCGGGAGGGGTACTTCCATTCCACCCGTACCTCTCCGGAGAGCATTGTTAGACAGGTTGGGGACACCGGTAGATGCTTCTTCATCGGCGTTGTTGCCCACTTGGAGAGGAGGTCGGGGAGGGAAGAAGAGAGGAGGTAGATCAGGATGTGGCTGCGGGAGAGGTAGACAAGCTGCTATGCCTTCCTCATCGCCACCCCCATCTGATTCACCCACTAGTAGAAAATAGGGCTTTGGTTCAGCCAGAAAAGAGCATTAATCCCGGTTGAATTACGAACCGGGACTAATGTGAGCATTAGTCCCGGTTCGAGCGGCTAGGGCACCGTACATGCATTAATCCCGGTTCAAATGGGACCTTTAGTCCCGGTTGGTGCCACGAACCGGGACTAAATAGTGCGATGCCCATTAGTACCGGTTCGTGGCACCAACCGGTACTAAAGGTTAGACCTTTAGTACCGGTTTGTGCCACCAACCGGTACTAATGGGGTTTGAGGCATTAGTACCGGTTCGTTGCACGAACCGGTGCTAAAG
>NC_041381.1:36244378-36251871 GCF_002162155.2 Triticum dicoccoides | reverse complement strand
AGTGGATCGTCTTTTCAGTTATGTAAAAAGCAAAAGAAAATGATAAAAACTTCAAAAATTAAAATCCATCCAGATGTACTTATGTTACTACATGTACTATTTAGGAAAATTTAAAAACTTAAATTTGGATATGTTTTGCAAAAAGTATAGGGAAAATGTAAAACGGCTATAACTATTGCATACGATGTCAGAAAAAAACATATAATATATCAAAAAAATTAGCTCGAAAATCTGCATCCAATTTTGAATTTTAAAAGGAAAAACAGTTATGCTCAAATTTCAACTTTTTTTTGAATTTTAATGTTGTACCTCTACGGCCTATTTGCAAATTTTTAGAATCCTCAAATTCTAAAAGGAAAAAAAGTTATGCTCAAATTTCATTTTTTTAAATTTTTGTTAAATCTGGTCAAACAATGGTCAAACTATTTATTCAAGAAGTATTAGGGTTACTAAATAATTATTCAAGAATATTAGCGTTACTAAATAATTATTTCTGTTTTTTTGAATTTTGGTCAAATCTTGTCAAACTGTGGTCAAACTATGGTCAAACAATGGTCAAACTACTTATTCAAGAAATATTAGTGTTACTAAATAATTATTTCAGTTTTTTTGAATTTTGGTCAAATCGGGTCAAACTATAGTCAAACTGTGGTCAAACTACTTATTCAAGAAATATTAGTGTTAGTAAATAATTATTATTATTTAGAACAATAGTTTCAAAATCAAATAGTGAAATGTGTGACTTCATGCTGAAGCTAAATTCCTGAGGGTTAATAGGATTGACATTTTACTATTGTCAGGAAAACAACAAGTGCAGACTTGGAAACGAGGGAGAATAGAACCTGGAAGTTAAGCGTGCTCAGGCTGGAGTAGTGAGAGGATGGGTGACCGTCCGGGAAATTAGATAATTTGTAATGATGAGGGATGATTAGAGATTAAAGATTAAATTGAGCAGTGATGAAGGGTGAATAGATATTAGAGGTTAAAATAATTCAGAAATTTGAAAATAAGAAAAAATTCAAAAAAAATCATAAACCCTTTAGTCCCGATTCCAGAACCGGGACTAAAGGCCCTTATGAACCGGGACTAAAGGCCCTTTTTCTACTAGTGACCCGATCACATGACTGCTAGGCTGGACCCGTCTGAGGTGGAGGCTATGGGGACTCCGGACCAAGAGCCTCGTGTCAACGGGCCTATGGCCCATGCGACTTCGGCCCACGAGACTCCGGACCAGGCTACGTCCCAGGAGACGTCCTGATGGGGTACCTGGCCGGATCCTTCAGAGGGGTCGAGTGGCCATGCTGATGGTGGCGGGGATGGGTGTACTCATAGTGAGGGTGAGGTGGTTGAGGGGGCCACGATGTACTAGCTTGGTGGTACATGGCTCCCTCCCCTGCCGGTGACCCGCGAGCTAGAAGGCCGGTGATTAGGCCTGATGGCGAGAAGTAAGTGCATTTACTATTTTTATACATTTTGCCTTCACGTTTTTTTAAATATCTAATGCATTGGCCATGTGATACTGCAGGGGTTGGGTACACGCAAGTGATGCCCACAGGACCAACACCATCCTTGGTGTGCTTTGCTGGTGGCGGACGAATCGCTAGGGATTTCTCCCGCCCCGAAACCACCACTGTCACCCCAAACAATCGGAAGTGCACCGCCCAACATACCGCCCACCAGCCTTTGCCACCATGGTCACCTTCTCATTGGGGCCACGAATGTTGGAATTCAGCCCACATGATCGATCACATCAAATTACGATGAACAGGCACACATAAAAACTTTTGCCAAAGGCACGTGTCGTGCCTCTCTTTCTCTTTATTATTTTCTCCTTTTTCTTCTGGTAATACAAACTGTTGGACCTGCTACGTGTGTATGTATGTATCTATATCTATATCTATATATATAGGGAAAATGCATCGTACTACCGGGTGTAGTTACACCCATTTCTCATATACTACCATGTGATAGTATATACTCTATTTTATTATTTTTAGTATGTTCACATACTATATCTAAGATACTCTAAAGCGAGTTATGTGAAAAAATTGCATGTGAGCCCATATTTTTATAATATTTGTGAAATACGTACATATTTATACGTACAAAGGAGTATGCTCAAAATATACAACATACTACCTCAAAAATAGTATATATACTACCTAAACATTCTTATATACTACATACTATGCGTACATACTCTCTCATATGATAGATACTACCTAAAACGTATGAAACAAAAGTGAGAGTAACTACACCCGGTAGTAGGAAAAAATTGTCATATATATATATGCAGGAACCCGGAACCGTGGCTAGCAAGCCAACTCGAAGACCAACTCGTAAAACACTAGGACACGCACTAGACGATGTACAAATCCTAGCCGGACTACTCTATACTAGTACGTAGGAGTACTACTTAGCCACGGCTACTAATCCTACACGTCTAATACTTAGTCTAACACAAACATTCTTATCCAAACCTAACAATCAAGATTATGCCACTACTAGGAAAAGGATTATAAATGAGATGGACACTAATGGCGCACCTGTCATGGGGTACGCCACTACTATATAGTAGTGGCGCACCATGTGCAGGTGCGCCATTAGTGTGGAAGACACTAATGGCGCACCAGACACATGTGCATTTGCAGGTGGTGCGTCATTAGTAACCTGGGACCAACAAGATATTTTGGACAGCCCACCTATCCACTCACTTTCCCCACTTCATTCTCTCCACCTCCTCCTCCAAACTTGTCTCGGCTGCCTCCTCCTCCTCACCTCATTTGCACCATAGATTCATCCAAATCAAGTTGTTAAATTACCTTTTTTGATAGGTAAGTAAGGGGGAAGCTATCTTTATGTTGTTCTCCCTCTCCAACAACGTGCACATGCACTTTTTGTGGCCTAGATAGATCTATGTATGTTCGTGGTGTTGCATATGTTTGTAGTGTTGCATATATGTTTGTGTTTGCAGGTACCGGTATTTGAAATGTGATAGTTGCCAATATTTTGCCGGAATGTTGATTCATTTCCGTTTTGGCGAGAATTTTGGCACTGTGCATTCCTTTTGGTCCTATTTTTAGGGAAAGTCATGCCAAATTTTTTCTTGGTTCTAAAATATCGTTTTGCTCTACCCTGCAGGCGACCATGGTCCGCACGATGACCGAAGGCATCGTGAATAGGTTTTTGAGCTCCGCGAAGGCCGAGATGCTTCAAAAGAACGAGACGGAGATAAGATGTCTGTGTCGAAGATGCAAGCTGAAGAGCCTTATTGCGGACCCGGATTCCGGGCAGGTGCGGGATCACCTGCTCTTGCGTGCTTTCATGGATGGCTATTGGTGGCAAGGTGCTGAAGATGACTATGAAGTCGTCCATGGGGGCCGGGCAAGAAATGAGGAAGGGCAGCAAGACAACCACCGCGGCTCGGGCGGGCGAGAAGACGAAGAATCTCCAGGACATGATCACGACGGTGATGCTGTACACAGTCATCATGTAGAAGATGCTGGACATGATGATGAGGAAGATGCCGGAGCAGACGAAGGGCATGATCATGAAGATGAAGATGCCGGCGGAGCAGACGACGATGGACCATCGATGGGCTGGGTGCAGGATCCTCATATTCAAGAGCTGCTTCTCAAGCAGACGGATAACGCAAGAGCTTCCGCCCGAGAGAAAGCCAAGATGGATCAACTGGAGATAGATGCAGTTACTCCATTGTATGAAGGATGCAGGCCCGAGGATACCCGCCCGAAAGTAATGCTCATGGCTCTGGAGATGAAGGTAAAACAGAAAATGACCGACACATGCTTCGACAAGAACATGTCATTCTGGCATGAACGTCTTCCCAAGGGGAACAAGTGCCCGACCAGTTTCGAGGAGGCGAAGAAAATCGTGTGTCCTCTGGATTTACCGCACGTGAAATACCATGTGTGCATGAACAATTGCATCATTTATCAGGACGAGCACGCGGAGTCTACCATATGTCCGGTGTGCGGCGTCACTCGATACAAGAAGAGTAAGAAAGCTCCTCGAAAAGTGGTGTGGTACTTTCCGATCACTCCTCGTCTGCAGCGGTATTCCGCGGACCCTCAGGTAGCAAAGCTCCTGCTTTGGCACGCGGACAGGGAGGAGAAGAAGCGAGAAGATGACACAAATGATCCGGAGATAAATAAAAAAGACAAGATGCTGAGTCACCCAAAGGATGCGAGCCAGTGGCAAGCGTTGAACTTCGAACACCCAGAATTTGGGAAGGATCCAAGGAACATCGTGCTGGGCGCGAGCACCGATGGAGTCAATCCGTTTGACAGCCAGAGAAGCACACATAGCACTTGGCCTGTGTTTGTGTGGATGTACAACCTTCCCCCCTGGTTGTGCAGGAAGAGGAAGTACATTCACATGAGTATGCTAATTGAAGGACCGAAACAACCAGGGAACGAAATCAATCTATATCTGGGGCTGTTGAAAGAGGAGCTAGACACGCTGTGGAAAATGCCAGCCAATACGTGGGACGCCGCAGAGAAAGAATACTTCCCTATGAGAGCCACACTGATCACGACGGTACACGACTATCTCGGTTACGGATATCTCGCGGGTCAGGTGGTCCACGGATTTTCTGGATGTGTTAGGTGCATGGATGACACAACGTATCGCCAGCTAGATAGAGATCCCGGGTCTTCGAAAACCGTGTTCATGGGACTTCGAAGGTGGCTTCGCGATGATGACCCGTGGAGGAAACGCAAGGATATGTTCGATGGTGAAACCGAACCCCGAAGACGCCCGCGTACGAGGAGCGGCGAGGAAATAGACCAGCAGTTGAAAAATTGCAAAGATTGCCCTCTGCCGGGAAAGAAGCATAAGGCGCCAGAGCCGGGAAAGAAGCGAAAGGCGCCAGAGCCGCTACTGGAGGTAGGGAAAACGAGGTCTGTTTTCTGGGACTTGCCGTACTGGAAGATCCACCGTGTGCCTCACAGCCTTGATGTCATGCATATCACGAAGAACGTGTGCGAGAGTCTGCTTGGTAACCTGCTCAACATGCCAGAGAGGACCAAAAATGGGCCGAAAGTAAGGGCAGACTTTAAATCAATGGGCATCAGGGAGGAGCTTCATGCTAATGATGATGATGATGATGATGATGATGAGGCGAAGCAGGACACGGAATGTCGTCGCAAAGGCAAAAAGGCCAAGAAGACCAGAAATGACTACCCTCCCGCGTGCTTCACTCTAAGTCAAGAGGAGATCGAGCAGTTTTTCACCTGCCTCGTAGGAGTAAAACTTCCTTACGGTTACGCGGGGAAGATAAGCAGATACCTAGACCAAGCGAAGTAGATGTTCTGCGGGATGAAGTCTCACGACTGTCACGTGCTGATGACGCAGATACTTCCAGTTGTAATCCGTGGGATCATGGACGCGCATGTCCGTGAAACGCTATTTGGCCTATGCAACTTTTTCGACGTCATCTCTTGGAAGTCGGTTGGCGTGAGGCAACTCGGAAGGCAACAGGAAGAGATCGTCGTGATACTTATGCGAGCTTGAGATGTACTTCCTGCCCGCATTCTTCGATGTTATGGTGCATCTGCTGGTCCATATTGTGAAGGATATCATCCAACTCGGACCGACATTCCTGCACAGCATGATGCCGTTCGAAAGGATGAATGGTGTCATCAAAGGATACGTTTGCAACATGTCACGTCCAGAGGGAAGCATAGCCAGGGGCTTTCTGACCGAAGAGTGCATCTCTTACTGCACGAATTATCTAGGCATCGAGGACCCCGTTGGTCTGCCCGTCAACAGGCACCTCGGCAGGCTCGGTGTATTGGGTCACCGTGAGGGTCGCCACGAAATGCATGTCGACTTTGAGGGTCGACTTGCCGACTTTGAAAGAGCAAACCTAGTCGCGCTACAACACATAGACGTGGTCGATCCATGGGTGGAAGAGGACAAAACCTTTATTGAGAAGACGTACAATGACCGAGGCCAAAAGAGGACGGACGGAGATATAATCAAAGAGCACAACTCATGTTTCACGCGTTGGTTCAAGAAGAAGCTTCTGTCGTACCCTTTACATGAGGATTCTTCCGCGGAAGAACAACTCATATTTGCCTTGTCACAGGGCGCCGAGCACAACCTGATGACCTAGAGGCGTACGATATAAACGGCTACACATTCTACACCGAGGACAAGGACATGAAGAGCGATGGTTATCAGAACTCCGGGGTAACGATGACATCCTACACCGGTAACGACAAGGACAGATACTACGGAAGGATCGAGGAGATTTGGGAGCTGAGCTACGCCGGAGAGAAGGTCTCGATGTTCCGTGTCAGATGGGCCAAGAGCGTCCTAAAAGAAGACCGGTATTTCACCACCATGGTTATACCCGAAGCCAAATCCAAGACCGCGGGCGCAAACGTCACCGCAAAAAATAAGCCATGGGTACTGGCTTCCCAAGTGGACCAATGCTTCTTCAGTACCGATCCGCCAAAGCCCAGTCGTGTTGTGGTGAGGAGAGGCAAAAGGAAGATCATCGGAATGGATGGAGTAGCCAATGGGCAAGGCTTCGACAAGTATGGTGACCCGAAGATCGAACATGACGACGACGATGAAGTAGTAGCATACACCACAAGAAGAAGCTCCATTTGCGAAAAAGAAGGGCAAGAAGATTGTGAACAGATAGCTAGCTTGTTAAGATCGATTGTATTTAAATTGTAGTCTTCATTTCTCGATTGTATTTCATGGGCACTTTTTGAACTATCATGAATATTTTTAGATTTCATGGGCACTTTTTGAATTCGAGCCCCTTCCATATTTATGGCTATCCCCCCTCGCCAGATCCCCCTTGTCAGATCCCCCTCGCCGCCGAGCACCCCCCGCACCCTCCCCCGCTCCACCACCGCCGACGACCCCCGCACCCTCCCCCGCTCCACCGTCACAAATGAATGCAACTAAAAATAAAAAAAACAAATTTGATTATATTTTCAAAAAACAAATGTGATTATATTTTCAAATAACAAATTTGATGATATTTTTTATATTCATAAATATTTTCATATAACAAATCTAATGATATTTTTAAAAAAATTATTACTGTTTTTTATAAAAATTTATTACTGTTTCATATTCATATTCATTTTCTAAAAAATTATTAGATGCAACAAAATAATAATAAAAAAATCTTACTTATGACGCACGGCTGGCTGGTGTGCCATTGCTATCTAAAAAAAAGAATACTTATGGCGCACGGTCAGGCTGGTGCGCCATTGCTATGAAAAAAAATATTCTAATGGCGCACCGCCGGGGGGTGCGCCATTAGTAATTTTCCCCATCCATACACTTCGTCCCTCCCTCGTCCCTCCCTCTCGCCAGACACTTCGTCCCTCTCCCTCCACCGCGCCGCTCCCTCCCTCGTCCCTCCCTCCACCGCGCCGCCGCCACCGCTGCCCCGACCCACTGCGCCGCAGCCGCCCACGCGCCCCCGCCGCCTCCCTCTCCCCTTC
>NC_041381.1:36242230-36243866 GCF_002162155.2 Triticum dicoccoides | reverse complement strand
CGCCTCCCTCCCCCCCGAGCCCCGCCTCCCCCGCGAGCGCCGCGTCACTCGCCTCCCTTGAAACACTAGAAACCCGCCGGAGATTTGGAGCCTCGGAGCCGCCGGAGACTTGGAGCCTCAGAGCCGTCCCATGTCCACCAGGAGAGGGGGCCCCACGTCCACCAGGAGAGGAGGCCCGCGACCTCCCCGCCGTCTATCCCCGCCTCCCCGAAGCTCGCCTTCTCCGCCTTCCGTCGTCTCCGCTTCGGCCACCACCTCATCGTGGTCAGGTAACCCTCCTCCCTCTGCCTCTCTTCTCCTCTCTTCCTCCTCTCCTCCCTCCAGGCCATGCCCTCTTCTTCTCTCTTTTGCTAGGCACTGTTCCAAGCGCCACACTGTTAGTGAATCCCCTAAATCTACTTACTCTGATCCACCCCACCCCTTTTCTGAATCACTAGTATGTAGCCATCCTTTTGCTGAATCCCGAACCATTCAGATCGCTAACTGTCACTCAAGAACAGAAACAACACCAAAAAATTTCCTGAACAGACTAAAATTCAGTTTTCAGAAACTGCCACCACAGAAAGGATGGGACCTAATCGGAGTTGATTGTGAATTTTAGTTGCAAACAGTCACCTCGATATACACTGCCTTCAGTTTAACAAGTAATAGTACTCTGCATTCATAAATCTATGAGCTGAGATACATATCGCTAACATTGTAGTGTCTGTCTGAAGAGACTAAAGTTCAGTATTGAAACTGACAGCATAGCATGGATGGAATTCGGTCCTAAAAATCACCTCTCGAATTTAGTGTGGTCAAATTAGATACAGTGTGGTCAAATCCCTCTCGAATTTAGGTCAAATCAGGTTCAAAAAATTGTGGGAGTAGTGCCTAGCAAACATGAATAATTAGTACTCCATGTGCATTGGAGTACTTGGTACCTGCAAGATATCTGTGTGCTAGAGGTACTCTAGTTTCAGAACTGTATCTTGAACTGTTCTGTACTCTAACTTTAATTTCAGAACTGTAGTTTATGTGAACTTGATCCTGAACAAGTACTCCTCTAGTCCAGCAAGTACTCCTTGCTCTGAACCTGGAGTACGTTCAGGAGTACTTACTCTCTCTAGCTGTCATTTGTTCTGAATTTTATAAATTTGCAGTCATTAGTTTACTATAGTTTTAGGACTAGAAGAGTGCCAGGCCTGTAACTTTACTGAACATGGAGTAGGCAGATCAGGCGTAGGCAGGTTTAAAAATCAGCATGTATCCCAGTTTGCATACTCAAGTCGCAAGGAGTATAAAACATGCTGATTCAGTGTAAATTTATTTAAATTCAGTGTATATCCAGTTTGCATACTCAGTTTATACTCCTAAAACAAGTGACCTGAAACGGGTTTAAACTTGTTTAAATTTGGAGTATGAAAATTTGTTTAATTCAGTGTAAACGTGTTTAAATTCAGTGTATATTACTCCAGGACTACTCAGTGTATACTCAGGAGTACTCTAAAAACTTGCTGAAATTCAGTTTAATTAAACAGGAGTGTTACTAACGACCTAGGCCACACAATGTTGCTCCTTCAAGAAACTTAAAGCTTAAAAAAGACATCCGTATATAGCACAATGCAAATAAGCACGAGTAATTGCAGAGATGAGT
>NC_041381.1:36231859-36241882 GCF_002162155.2 Triticum dicoccoides | reverse complement strand
TTGCATAACTATCTGTGTTTGTATGTCAAGTTGTATGCATTTTTTAAGCTTATTTTACTATTCTGCTTGGTGCTTATTCAACAGTATTTTATTTTGAACCATATTTGCCTTGTGATGCAGTGCAGCTAAAGAAAGGGATAGAGAGGGAATAATGTAAGGGCCCTAACCTAAAGCAATATAATGGTCACTAGCTAATACGAACATGCTTTAGTATTACCTACCTGTATATATTGTATATGTTATTTTAATTTGATGGCTACTATGTAATGTTCCTTTATTTTGTTTCTAATTTCTGGAGAAGAGAAATATTGGTCATGGTGTTGTATAATTACTGGAGTAGATGTTAAACTGTTGCCGAATTTGATACCAGTGAGTTAGATGCCCATGCATGCATGAGCTGGCTGACAGACAAAGACAAGTAAGCCAGGCTTCAAGACAATGCAGCTTAATCAAATTAAACTCAAGATTCTGGTGTTTAACCCTGTTGTGTTGCTTCTAGAAATAATATAAAAGTTGTGAAAAAGAAATCTGTGGAGTTGCCACTTTACATAAGGTTGTAGATCATTGTAGTGTCCTAATGTCTAAGACTGTTGCATTGGAGGTTCATCTTGCAAACATATCAGAACTTGCAAACATTTTATTACTTGTTGCATTGGAGGTTCATCTTGTCTTGAGGCAAACAAATCAGCATTGGAGGCTCATCTTTATTACATATCAGAACTTGCAAACAAATATGTGAAAGACTTGTAAAGTTGTTGGGTTTTGTCTCCGACCATTGTGTCGTGATGAATTTGCAGGTACCCCGAGAGGCCCTTGAGTTTGCCGGAATGTCAATTAACTTCCGTTCCGGCAAATTCGGGTACTCCATATGTCCTATTTTCAGCAAAGGTCATGCTGAAATTTTCCATGAATTTTAGCATGACTTTGCTAAAAATAGGACATATGGGGTACTTGCGACTAATGCATGGGCCGGGGTATCTTAGTACTTAGTTAAGTAGGATCAACTGCCCCGCCATTCTTGCTGCATTAAACCATAGGTGGCAATAGAGCCAAGTGATTAGGCCCAACTTAGATTTCTCCTTAGCATCAATAAACCCTAGATGATAAACCCAACATAGGTGGCAACAGAGCCAAGTGATTAGTGCCAAGTGATTAGGCCCAACCTAGGGTGCCTCGGCATAGATAAACCCTAAATGATGAAAACTTAACTTAGCCTTTAGGGTGCCTCGGCGTCGACAAACCCTAAATGATGAAACCTTGGCTTCTATAGGGTGCCTCGGTGTCGATGAGAACCTAAATGATGTAAGCTTAGGCTTTTAGGGTGCCTCGGCGTCGACAAACCCTAAATGATAAAAGCTTAGCTTTTAGGATGCCTCGGTGTCGACAAACCAGTTATCGTGCCTACGATAAATGCTGGGTAGCCAAGTGCGGAGAGGATAACTACTGAAAGCATATAAGTAGTAAGCCCACCCCAAGATGAGTGCTCTCTCCTCCGACTTCCCTAGAGCCTCTGGTATCACAGCCGAGATAGCGGCGGGTTCTCCACCCATACGGGGATGGAGCGACAGAAGTATGGAAATAGGATAAGGTAGCGGCGAGACGAGCCTGTTCTTATTTTGCCCGAGGGATTCGAATTAGCGCCGCCCGATCGTATTTCCCCTGAGTTAAAAGAAAAGATAGGAAATCTTGCTTTTCAGAGTTATCGTCCCGATAAAAAAAAATTCTTACATGAGATTAGTTGAGTAGGCTTGCCTTATCTGCTATAAGATAGCTAGTTGTGGGGCTTTCGAAAAAAAAGGCTGAAGGCTTCGCTATCGCTCATGGCTTGTATTGTAGACCATGATCTTGTTCCTTGACAATAACCAACTTTTTTACCAAACTTTTTTCCTATTTAGAGCGAAACATGGCCAACAATGATGAGGCCGGTGGTTCAGGCGGCAAGAAATTCTTGGAGCTGTCCAAGGAGATGGAGGAACAACCTCACCGCTAGGAGTGTGGTTTAGGCATAAGGACCGAGGGAATTTGCGCAACCCCCTCTTCA
The DNA here is from genome assembly GCF_002162155.2 of Triticum dicoccoides. Lineage (NCBI taxonomy): Eukaryota > Viridiplantae > Streptophyta > Magnoliopsida > Poales > Poaceae > Triticum > Triticum dicoccoides. The sequence continues at coordinate 36,239,841 of NC_041381.1, read as the reverse complement.
CGAAGCTGCACGAACAATACAAGTTCCCCGCTGAATTTGAAAAGACACGCCCCTCAGGGAATAAAGTGAACAGTGCCGCCCTCACGAGGATGAGCACGGCCCTGTCTACTTGGAGAAGCGCGGTGAAGAGAATGATTGTGAAAGGTGATAGTTATGAGAAGATCAAGGCGAAAAATCCTTCGATCAGCGAAGATGACTACAAGGAGTTCAAGATCAAGTGCGAGAGCAGTGCAGCCTCCGAATCAAGTCAGTGGGGGAAAGAAATGCGGGAGTTGAACTTAGGGGAACACAAACTCGGTCCCGGCGGTTAAAGAGTGGCAGAGCCTATATGGGACAAGGAGGACGCGGAGCGTGCCGAGCAAGGCCTACCGCCCCGCTTCGAGAAATACAACAGTGACAAGCAGACGAGGAACTATGTTAGGGCCCTGTACAAGGAGGACCCGATAACAAAGGAGCTTACCACGGATCCGAAGACCAGGGCGCTTGAGCTTGTTCTGGCGAAGGAGGCTGAAAGCAGTAGCGCGGGATCGTCTCAGAGCACCCCTGCTTGGGACAGCACTCTAAATAGGGCGTTGAACGTAATGAAAAACAAGGATAAGCTCAGTAAGCCATTGTCAGCGGGTCGTGTGGCCGGCAAAGGCTTGTCCACAAAATGGTCATCATACTATACCACTGGTGGGCAAAGCCAGCCGCACGAGGTTCAAGAACTCAGGGCACAAGTGGTGCGAATTCCGGAGATTGTCCAAGAGCAAGTGCAACAACACCTGGGATCGACGCTCACCGGCATTATCCCTACCTTGATTCATGGGCTGATGACGTGGATTGCGGGTGGCCAACAGGGGTCGCCCCCGATTCCCAGCTTCACGGCCAGCAACTCGCACAACACGCAGGCGGCGCCATTGGTGTCTCGAGCGGCGCCATTGGTGTCTCCAACGGCGGCGGTATTGGTGTCTCCGACACCGGCACGGCCGGCAGTGGAGCTTAATGCACCCAGGTGTACGCCGGCCGGCACCTCGGCAGCAAGCAGCCCCTCCGTCAGTTGCACGCCCGCCATTGGCGGTGCCTCGACCGATGGCTTCATCTCCTTTTGCCTTTGACTGGGCATCCCTGACGCCCTACATGTTTTTGCAGGGCGCCGCCGATGTTCCGTGCAGTCTCCTGCACTTCGTGAACGACGAGTTGGTCGATGTCGCCAAGGGCAAAATCATTCAACCGGGCAACCCCGTGTTCCACGGTAAACCGATGCCACCCACCGTGTATAGGATTCAACTTGTTTGGGTGCTGCCAGGCCGCGACGAGTTGTTACCTCTGATTCGACCCGTCGGGGCCGACGAAGATGATCTGATGACCCTCAGCGCCTGCCTAAGCTGGCCCCTGCTTTGTCCGAAGAGCCAGATTCGTTTGGGGGCGGGGGACACCACCCCAAAGACAACACCGCCAGTCGTGCCGGCGCCAAGCCATGGCAAGACCGCCGCAACGCTACCGGACATGCCGGACATCCCTATGGCACAGGATCCAAACATTCATATGGCACAGGATCTGGACGACGACGAAAATGACGACGGTCGTACATTTAGCAACATCGATAAGTACTTTGCCGAACATGGGTACGATGACGAATTCTGTGGGCCTCTTTCTCAAGAACCCAACCCTACAAAAGATGATCGCGGTCCAGCTGGTACGGCGGAGAAACCAAATTGCAACAGGCGTCGTCTGGCGTTCAGTTCTCAGGAGACGCCTCCAGCTGCCGACTTCACCGAGCCTCAGATAGCCGAGGTGCTAAATATTATCAGCCCTGACACAGTCAAGAAGGCGGTTTGTGAACATAACTCGGTCTCATTACAACAGAAGAAGAAGGGACGGAAAAGATAGAGTAACAAGGGTGCGAGCCAGCCGGCACCGAGTACGACCCGTGCTCAGGACGGGCCACCTTCACCTAAGGATATCTCGAGAAGGGTGCATGTGGCGGGTAGGGCGATGCTACCGACAAATATGCATGCTCAATGCTGCAACCGGTGCTATGCGGAATCTGCATGACAGTGTTCTTTCTTTGGAGAAGTGGCGTCTCAGAGAGAATGATGTGGCATACCCGGTTATCGTGGCCAAGGTGCTAGATGGCAAGGGCTTTGTGGATGGCCCCATCGGGGGTATGGTCGTCCTGCGGTTTGTTGACATCTTTGTTATGTTTAAACTTCATCCGCTGCACTACACCTTTGTTCGGCTATTTTCGCGGAGTATGGAGATGCGGATCATTAGAGACAAGACCCCGGACATCGTGATAGTCGACCCCTTCTACATGCGTGCCAAGAACTTGTGCAGCGCTGGGGACCGGCATGTCGCGAGTTCTTACCTCGAAGGCGTCATTCTGGCAAACCCGGATAAGGATAACTTCCTCGTGCCTTACTTTCTCGAGTAAGTCATCCCCTAACCGCCCCGTAACATATGATTTCTTAGATTTCGATCGTTCTTTTTTTTCTAACATTTCGTGTTCTTTGAAGTGACACACATTGCACACTCATCCTCTTAAGCCCGAAATATCCATGGCCACGTATTTTGACCCGGACCTTGACTCCAAGATAGACTACACAAATATCAAGAAAGTTCTTGATGATGTTCTCCCTGGCTACGCCAAATCTGGAGGCACCTTCGCCAAGTCAGTTCGTAGGCGGTACGGCACGCACGTGTTTGCCCACAATACAAAATTCTCCTGCGTCAAGCAGCCGCCTGGCGGTCAGAAGTATGCCTACTACGCCCTCCATCACATGCGGGCGATCATACGGGACCATCATCACCTTCTGCTACCAGATAATCTCAAAGATTGAGCCGCGAGCTTGTCGGCAATCCAGGACGCGGACATCAGACAAGAATTCTTTCGCATCCAGTCGGAGTTTGCGGAAATTATCCATCAAGATGTCCTTCATACCTCGGGGCAGTTCTACCTCAGATATCAACCGTCCAAAAGTGAGATAGACACAACGCTACAAATGCAGTCTGACAACGCCCGCGATTTCATGACCATCACGATAGACGGCGGCTTCATCCACGCTCCGGTCCCATGAGTCGAGTCGAAAGTAGTGATGCTATGTGTAGTTCTGAAACGTTGATTGGCTCATGTTGTAATTAAACTTTAATGAATTTCTATGTCTCTTTGGTTTGACAATCGTTCAACTTAGATGTAATCGATGCTATTTATTAGTAGGGCCATGAATCGTGCTATTAATGTCTTTTTTTTTCTTCCGATCCTTTTGTTGCATACTTATATATTGCTTATGTATTGTCTGTTGTTTGGCTTGTGCATAGAGATGCCGTCGTATGTCGTGTACAAGGGTAAGGTTCCCGGAGTCTACGACAACTGGAAGGAGTGTCGGAGACAGGTTCACCGTTTCAGCGGTAACAGTTATAAAGGGTACACCACTAGGGCGGAGGCGGAATCTAGATACGCCCGCTATCTAGCGGGAGAGAGGAGGGAGCGTTGGAGGAACCGGATGAAGACCAGTTTCATCGCGATGATGCTCATCGTGATGACCGCATCTCTCTTCTATGTGATGGTAGTTTAGATGATCGATATCGACTTGTAATGTGAAGAAAAACTCGCTACTCGCGGTCTCGAGACTTGTAATGTTCTATCTTTGTTCGGTCTTTTGAATTCGGAGACTAATATGATGAATTGTATTCGGAGACTAATCTTCTATTGTATTCGATGAATCTGCTGTTGCTGTGTGGTGTTGTCTAAATTCTGTCCAGTAATATATTTTGTAACCTGTGAAAATATCAGAAAAGAAAAAAAAATCCCTAATATTCATACTAGTGGCGCACCACACAAGACACTAATGGCGCACTGTGATAATCAACTAATGACACATCAACCACTGGTGTGCCATTAGTATGCCAAAGCACATGGGTACATATGGCCACCTAGGAGGAATTCTAATGGTGCACTGTGGGCAATACTAATGACGCACTACGTGGTGCGCCATTAGAACACCAGATACTAATGGTGCACTGGTGGTGCGCCATTAGAATTTAATTCTAATGGCGTGATGCTAGTGGCGCACCAGTAGTGCGCCATTAGTAGGCAAAACTGATGCGCCACTAGTATGCCTTTTCCTAGTAGTGTGCTAACAATCTCCTCCTAATCTTGACTCGTCACCTTCCTTGCACTTCTCCTGATCTTGATTGTTGTAGATCCGCGACTTGACGATCTTTCTCAACATATGATTCAGACTCCCAGTCACGCTGCCAGGCAACACCATCGGTCACCCCTAACGCAATACATGCCAACGAATCACACACGGTCCCATGTAGAGACAGGTCCTCATTGAATGGCTCCCCTTCACTGGTCCTCGTCCCACTATACGCTTGAGCTTGATCTTCACTTCACGTCTTCGCCCTTGGTGCTACACCACACCAGACAGCCCATCGACCGTGACACGCTCCATCTTCAACAGATCCGCACAGAGACAAGCACTTGGACATGAAAACGTTAACATGATGACGACAACCGACTGACCGACCAACCATGCTAACCCGCACGACTCTTGACTCTAATTCTTCGAATGATGATCTTGACGACTTTCCGACACCGCGCCATGACACCACTGCACCCATCAACGATCACCTTCCACCACCTTGCCGACGACATCCCGCCGTTTTTCAACTTGTCACTCCGCCGAATGACAATCGCTTGATCCTCCTTGTCGCCGCATCATCCAGCGACTCCATCGCTCGCCCCGAGGCGCTAGTCGGGTCCCAACCCCGGGGCAAGCGCTCGACTCCTGAACCTTGCTCAAGATACAAATCCTAGCCGGACTACTATACTAGTACGTAGGAGTACTACTTAGCCACGGCTACTAATCCTACAAGTCTAATACTTAGTCTAACACAAACACTCCTATCCAAACCTAACAATCAAGATAATGCTAACAATCTCCTCCTAATCTTGACTTGTCACCTTCCTTGCACTTCTCCTGATCTTGACTGTTATAGATCCGTGACATGACGATCCTACTCAACATATGATCCATACTCCCATTCACGCTGCCAGGCAACACCATTGGTCACCCCTAACGCAATACATGCCAACGGATCACACACCGTCCCATGTAGAGACAGCTCCTCATTGAAGAGGCTCCCCTTCACTGGTCCTCATCCCACTATACCAGGAGACACGGGGCTCGGGGGCAACCACAACGCAGCCGACAAGATGGGACAACCTTGACCACCACGTGGACCCCACCGGACATAGCGACAGGCACCTAGCAGGCCACCACAGGCTGGCCGGACCCCAATGGGTCCGGACAGTTCCTGCTGCCACGCGGTACCACGCCGGCCGCCGGAGCCGTGACCACCGCAGCCACAGCCACCTCGCTGCCACCGCCAGGGAGTCGCGCCATCACGCCCAGAACCGCCGGCCCGCCCTGAATCTATGCCTAGCGGGCGACGCCGGCCAGCCACACACCGCGCTGCCCCACAGCCAACGGCCACGCCGCCGAGTCAAGGGCACTCGAGGCGTGCGGAACGCCGAAGCGGAGCCACACTGCCGCTAGCCGAGCAGCACCGCTGCCGGGCAATAGGGAGCACCAACTCCACCTCCAAGCGCGCGGGGAAGGGACATCCGCCGCTGCCGACGCCACCCAGGCTACGCCGGTGGCCACTGCTGGCGACGGCGAAGGGGGGTGGAGGAGGAGGGGGGTTGAGACCGGGTGGAGGGCTTGAGGCGCTCCGCCGCGTGAGGTGGCGACGGGAGCGCAGGAGGAGCGGCGACTTGGAGGGAGGTCGTGGCTGGAGGCCATGGCATCCATGGCGGGGCTCGCCGGAGCGGGCTGTAGCGTGGACCCTTTGCAAGAGGTGATGGCGGCTCATGGCGCCCGCGTCCACGAGGCTGCCAACGAGTTCCGCAGGCTGGAGGCGTGCGCCCACCTGCCTGTGAGGCTCCTTGTGGTGCTGCCGTCGTTGATGGAGCGCGCGTGCGAGGAGATCGAAAGTCGACGTGGTGCGTTGGCAGGACGGAGGAGCACATTGTGGGCAGCCTGGAGCATGACCGGAAGCTCGCGGCGCCGGCGAAGGACGGAGGAGCTGGGGCGGCGGCCAGGTCGGCGACCGGATCGGTCACAGGAGGGCTCAGGCAAGGCGAGGAAGGAGGGAAAGGACGGTCACCGATGGTACGCGCGCTCCGGTCGCAAGCTTCCTGGCGGGAGCAGCTCCGACGGTCGAGAGCGCTGTGAGCGAGCGTGGGTGGTAGTGGACGTGATGCACACAACATGCTCGATAAAATTCACGTCAGTCTATGTGCTGACAGGTGGGCCCTTTGTGAGCTAAACGTTCCAGCCAACAGCATTAATATTTGGTGCCATGTCAGCCTTGACAGCTGGCCCAGCCTGTCATATTTCGCGGCAAGCGACTCTCAGTCAAGCGTTTAGTGTTTTCAGTAAACAATTAATCAGAATCAGTGTTTTCCGCAAAGTTTTATGAAAATGATGGCTATTGGCACTACACGACCCAGTTGTGGTGGTTTGTGGCAATTTACTCTTATATAACACATGGAGGACAGTAAATAAAAATCCAGCGATGTGAACTTTGGTGAAGCAATGAAGTCTACACTTAAACCATGTCTATAAATAAGAAGTTTCCTCATGTAGAAGAAGCAGTGCTCCAAACTACAAGAAGCCTGTGACAATCGCGTACAACAAGGGTGCAAGTACACGGAAGGAGCGAAAATGACCAATACGATAAGGTCAATGGCAGTTGGATTCAAATGGGGACATCTGTTAGAAATGGGATACATTGGAAATTTAAGATATACAGCAATGTGGCAGACAAGTTCTAATTCCTTGCCACTGCAGACATAACTCCAACTGAATGGTGGAGCTTGTCTCTCCGACAAGCAAGCAGAGCTTTGGCACAACAGACCGCCACAGGGTCGACTATGAGACGACGGGTGGAGCTTCATCTCAACCAGCTGCATCACCAATCTCGTTGTGGCGTACTTTTCGTCGGATAAGTATCCAGTCTGCCGTGGATCTTCCACTTGCACGTTAAGGGACTTGAAATCGAATGCCTGGGCAGGCTAATCACGACGAGTGAAGCAAAGGTTCCACTTTCTTCACGAAAACAACCGAGCAAACTCAGTGCAGATTGTACACAGGCTCCGGAGACAAAGCCAAAACGCTAGCCAAACAAGCTCTACATGTGTCGGAAGGTAGAATAGTCGACTGGACGAGTGATACATCGATGCTTAATTTGTTGTACGAGTTCCACTGCTGGCATTTGCAAAGAATGCCATCGTGTATGCACTACTCAAACCATGGGATGTTAATTAACACCTAAAGTAAAATGATCTCGCCCACCGTGGATTGATCACTCATAGATAGGTCTCCTCAGGCGATTTGCGCACGCGGTGCTAGTAAGGGGCACCCTCCTCGCCGGCAATACGGACCGGGCTTGTGACCATGCAACTAGTGAGGGGCGCCGACCATGAACTAGTTTGGATTAGGGCACATGTATATTTTTAGTCCTTGAACTCTGTTGAAAATATAAAAACTCGTGCCTCAACTTTAAAACCACTAAAACTCAGCCCCTCAACTCTAAAACCACTAAAACGCAGTCCTTCAACTATTTAAACCAAATACTTTTGGTCCCTCGTAACACTTGGAGTGGTGATGTATACCCAGTTTTGACTAAAACCATCCGCATGGCATGGTTTTGACCGCCAGGTCAGTTAAGTGGCTAAGGACATTTCTACTCGACCCCCAATAACCGTATAGACGAGTAAAACCCCGATTTTACTCCTCTAACCGGGACCTATTGGCTTTAGTGGAGTAAATATTACACTCATCCGACGTGAATCTCCCTATCTTTACTCCACCGCTCGGTGCCCGAGTAAAAAAAATCTCTCCCTCTCTTCCAGTCATTTGCCTCCTCTCCTTCCCCTCGCCCCACCGCCGGTGCGTCCCCCGCCCCGCCGCCCTCTCCTCCCAATGACC
>NC_041381.1:36218913-36231359 GCF_002162155.2 Triticum dicoccoides | reverse complement strand
ACGCCGCCACGCCCACAATTCGCCCCCTAGCGGCGACATCTTCGAGCCGCCGCCGCCGCTTGCCTGATCCGCCCGCCCCTGCCTGGTTCGCCAACTTCCCGGAGCTTCCTCCGCCGCGGCCGCCGTAGAGGACATCCCTCGGCGTCAGACATCGGTCGTAGGGGACATGAGTGGCGGAGGTCAACGACCGAGAGACCCACAAGAGATAATGGCTTGGGTCGTTCCACACAGCATGACCGGTGGCAAGTCCGGTTCCACGGCTCCGGCACACGACTCAACTTCCCATTTGGGACGGTGCAGGTCCACCTCGACCCGCCGGTGTAAGGTGTGGTGAGCACGACGATGGTTCGGGAGGACCGAGAAGCTCGGGATTGCCTCAGGGCGGAGGTCACCGCCGAGGGATACATGGAGTACCTCTGCCGCCAGCATTCCGAGCTCGTGGAGGCCGAGCGTGTAACATTCGCCGACGATAGCGGGGAGCTCATATCGAGCGCCTGATATTCACCGGAACGGAAATGTATCAACATTCTGGCGAAACATAGGCCACGCGGATCATTTACCCTACACATAATCATCATTTTCCAAACATGACGTGTCCAAATGACATGTCCAAATTCCAAATCTGACATGTCCAAATCACATGTCCACATATCGGATATCCACTTCAAATTTGCATATAAAAGGAAGAAAAATATAGAATTTGAAGAAAAATGCAAGATTCATTTTTCTTCACAATATTTGAAACTAAATTCAGCCTACCTAAATTTAAAACTAAAAAATAGCTATAATTGCTTTAGCTAAAAAATTTAAATAGCAACAATTGCTTTAACTAATCTGTCTACTTCAAATTCTGTTTTTTAAAATAGCAACAATTGCTTTAACTAAAGAATTTAAATAGCAACAGTTGCTTTAACTAATCTGTCCTAGGTTTCATACTAATTCTAATTAACTAACTAGCACTATAAAATTTAAATAACAACAATTGCTTTAACTAAAAAATGCAAGAAACCTATATAATCAATTCTGTTTTTTCTTACACTAAAAAATAGACTAGGGTTCATACTATTTCATACTAACTAGCACTAAATAGCAGAAAAGAGGGGAGGGGAGAGGCCTTACAGAGGGCAGAGAGAGAGAGAGAGAGAGGGCCTACAAAATGAAGTATAGGAAACTGAAAGGTCCCTTCATTGGGATCACATGAACGAGCAAGAGATAGATCCTTAATTTGTAGGCTATTGAGTATTGACCCGCTGTTGGAGGTGACCATAAAGTGGCTTCATAAATATAGCTGGGCAGAATCTAATGTTGGGCTCCCGATGGGCTGAGTAAGTCCTATGGCTTCCTGGTACAGATGCCAGATGAGCGGGAGGCCTGGCTGAGCGGAGAAGCGGGAACTTCTATTGTGCAGCAGGAGGCGGACAAGTGGAGTACTATTTGGCACATGCAGGTTCCATCGAAACTACGCATGTTCGTTTGGAGATTGGCGAGAAACTCCATGCCCACTATTGATTTACTCAAACACCGCAATATGGCCACCGAGGACAAATGCCCTTTGTGCGGGGCGGTTGACTCTTGGAGACATGCACTCTTTATGTGTCCGATGTCAAGCAGCGTTTGGGCCTTAGCTCCGGAGGAGTTGGTTCATCATCTCGTGGACAGAGTGGAAGAACACCCCAAGGATTGGCTTTTTGCTATGAGTGGAGTGTTGAACGGAGATATGTTTGCACACATGATTGTTATTATGTGGGCAATTTGGCGAGCACGAAGGAAAGCGATCTATGAGGACATCTTCCAATCACCGCAATCTACTTATGGATTTATCACAAGCTTTCTTGATGACTTGAGATATATTAAGGCAAGTGAACCTCGGAGGACCGTAGTCAAAGCTGCAAGACCAACCCAGTGGCAGGCTCCGGCCACGGGATGCGTGAAGATCAATGTGGACGCGGCCGCACCAAGGCAAGCCCGTTTCGGGGCTGTGGGTGCAATCTGCAGAAGTTCAGATAGTCTGTTTTTGGGAGCTTCGGCGCTGATCATAGAGCATATTGGGGACCCGGAAACGCTGGAGGCCATGGCGATCAGAGAAGGCCTTGCACTTGCGGAGGACTTGTACCAAAGGCGCATTCATGTTGCATCGGATTGCAAGAAGGCAGTAGACTCTCTGAAAAAGGAGGACGCATCTCCATATGGTGCTATTGTGCATGAAATATTAAGCCATTCTGCAACTTTTGATATGTGTAGGTTTAGCCATGAGTTTAGGAGCTCAAATTATGAAGCTCACAACTTAGCGAAGCATGCTTTATCTCTCGGGGGTGGCCGCCGTGTATGGTTAGGCCATCCCGGAGATCTTTCTTTCGTCCCTGTAAACATTGTGACGAATCAATAAAAAGCTTCGTGTGTTGTCTCAAAAAAAAAAAGATGTTTGCATCCCACAATAGTAAGCTGTTCCCAAGCAATCCAGCGATGCCAGCCCATTGCAATTAGTAATATGCCGGTCTATTAGTGCATCCAACTGCGCTGGGAGGTTGTCTCAAAAAAAAAAAGAAACTGCGCTGGGAGGAAACAAAGCTTCTTACAGTCATTTATTATTAAATACTTGAGACATGGCAAAGGATTAATTCTTTGTGGAGGTGATTGCTCTAGCATACTTGTGGATGCAAGTTCATTGCAGTGCTCCAACGATGCTGCTGTATCGAAGTGTTGTAGACTCTCCAACACCCTATCATCCTACCACAGTATGAACTCAAGACTACCACAGCCGTCAATTGTAATGCTTATGAGAGATGGGGGTAGAACGAAAACCTTTGTCAAATGTCCACGGTTTCTTATGCCAAGTGTTTTACCGAAAAAGACTTTCGCCCCGCTTTATATATAAAGCATAGACCAATAGTGCCTGATACAACCACACTCACCCAACACAAACACACACACACCCAAGGCTAGATACATAGGCGTTGAGCGCAGCAACACACTCCCTAGCACTACAAGAGCCGCCAGGGGCTTCAGCCGTGAACACCACCGGGAAGAAGTGAAGCCGCATATGACGAACCGTGGGCTCCAAGGCGGCACCTTCAAGAAGGATACGGCACCAGAGCGCCGCCACCGCCCGATCCAAGGATCAGAGTTTCCCCTGGAGTAACACGACGGGCAATGATAGCCGCGACGACGCCTTCTAGAAGGGAGCGATCTACGCCATCACCAGTCCGTCCGATGATAGAGTAGGTTTTCACCCCAGCCAACCCTCACCGCCACCGAACGCCACACCCCGGCTACCATGCCGCCCACACGGCCGTGGCAACCGGGCAGCACCGAGGCACGAGCTCTGCCCAGGAGCACTGTGCCACCACCACCAGGGCCGCCGCCCTGAGCCCCACCGCTACCCCAACCACAGAGATGGGCGGAAAGGATCGACCTTCCGCACCCCTGGCCGGTCCCAGCACCGAGACCCAATAGGCCGGCCACAACAAGCCTCCATCGAACCGTCCTGCTACACCGGGCGCGAGACCAGCGCAGTCCTGCTGCCGGGCATGAGATGGGCCGGTCCTGCTGCCGGGCGTGAGATGAGCGCAGTCCTGCTGCCGTGCGCGAGACGGGCCGGGCCTGCTTCCGGGCGCGAGACTAGCTCGGTCCTACGACACCCGGTGCGAGACGGTCAATGGACCGCAGCCGGGAGAAGGCCAGCCCGCCGGCGAGAAAAGCGAACGGACACCGAGGAGAGGGGTCGGAGGTCGATACAGGCAACTTCAAACGAGCTGACGCCAGAACAATCTGGCCACCGCCGCAATCAACCTGCCACCACCACATCACCTGCGCCTCCACGCCCTGGTCAGAACCACCCGAAGCCCCGCCACCCCGCACTGGAGCAGCAAGGACACCAGCCACAACACCACCACCTCCACAGGGACGCCAGCCACCCCCGCCACCGGAGACCAAAACAACCACCGGATCTGGGCCAGGACACCCAGATCCGCCACTAGCACGCCCGAGTCCACCAGACCCCACGAGCCGTAGGGGGGGGAGGGGAGGAGGAACCGTCGGCGGGCCACAAGGGTGCGGGGCGGAGCGCCGGAGCAGGAGCCGTCCGGGACCCGACTCCGCGGGCAGGAGGGAGGCGGCCCGCGATGCCATCCATCTGTGCGCAGGGGAGAACCGCCACGCCGCCTGAGGGAGTCCTGGATAAGGGGGTATCCGGACAGCCGGATTGTATACATTGTCCGGACTATCGAAGCGTGAAGATACAAGACTCAAGACTTCGGCCCGTGTCCGGATGGGACTCTCCTTTGCGTGGAAGACAATATTGGCGATCCGGATATTAGATTTCCTTCCTTGTAACTAACTCCGTGTAAACCCTAGCCCTCTCCGGTGTCTATATAAACCGGAGAGGATGGTCCTTAGAAGGCCGATCACAATTACAATCATACCATCATAGGCTAGCTCTTAGGGTTTAGCCTCTACAATCTCATGGTAGATCTACTCTTGTACTACTCATATCTTCAATATTAATCAAGCAGGAAGTAGGGTTTTACCTCCATCAAGAGGGACCGAACCTGGGTAAAGATTGTGTCCCTTGCTTCCTGTTACCATCAGCCTAAGACACACAGATCGGGACCCCCTACCCGAGATCCACCAGTTTTGACACCGACATTGGTGCTTTCATTGAGAGTTCCTCTGTGTCGTCGCTTTGAGACCTGATGGCGTCTTCAATCGTCAACAACACGGTCCAGGCCAATTCGTGTTCGGCGGCTTCGCACTGCGGGACAATTCGCTTGGCCATCTGGAGCAGATCGACAGCTACGCTCCTGGCCACCAGATCAGGTTTGGAAACTTGAACTACACGGCAGACATTCGCAGAGACATGATCTTCGACGGATTCGGCCCTGTGCCGGGAGCGCCAGACAGTCACGACGGGCATGGCCTAGACCTGCTATCGGACAATGGTCGGAACATCATTCCTGCAATATCCCGGGATCTAAATCCGGAACAAGCTGCATTGCCCAAGGACGGAGGGATAGACCCCGCCCCGCAGGTCACGCACCCATCGGCGGTGGAGCCAAACACAGGTCTCTCCTCGGTGAAGACCTGTAACCTCAGACCCCCGGACTCGTATCCGGTCGTTGGTTCCGGTCCGCACACCCTCGAGCCAGCTGAGCCAGGTTGGGCTCTGGTAATGGAGTTTACCGTTGCGGACATCTTTCAACACTCGCCCTTTGGCGGAATGTTGAACTCATTAAAGTCTCTCTTTTTGTCAGGAGACTCTGGGCCGAACTATGTCCGGCTTGAGTGGGAAGCAGGCGACGAAGGAATTCGCGGCCCACCCACCACCCACTTGATTGCCACGATCGACGATTTAACCGACGTGCTGGACTTCGAGTTCAAAGACATCGACGGCATGGACGACGATGCTGGAGATGTACAGGAGCCACCGCCCACAGGGCGATGGACAGCCACCTCCTCATACGATATATACATGGTGGACAATCCGAAAGAAACCAATGGCAATGAGGCAACGGAGGATAAAGCCTCCAAGAAGAAAGCACAGCATGGGCGTCGCCCCCGCCACTCCAAGCCCCGCCAAGATAATACCAGCTCCGGAGACGAAAACAACCCGGACAGTGTTGACGATGAATATAACCAGGAGCAACCCGCCTTTGAGCAGGCCGAACCGGAAGACGGGCATGACAGCCCAAACGAACAGGCAACTAATGGGTATCTGGAGGAGGAGGACAACTACATGCCCCCCTCCGAAGACGAGATTAGCCTTGGCGACGACGAATTCGGCGTGCCCGAGGACCCCGCGGAGCAGGAGCACTTCAAGCGCCGGCTTATTGCCAGTGCGAGAAGCCTGAAGAAGAAGCAGCAATAGCTTCAAGCTGATCAAGACCTGCTCACATATAGATGGAAAGAAGTCATGGCAGCCGAGGAATACGGACTCGAGCGCCACACGGCTGACCGGCCACCTTGAGGCCGGGATAAAACGGCATATCAGCCCGAATACCAGCCCGCACCCCCGCGCCAGTTTACTACGACCTGGGGCAATACCGAGGACCTGTTTGATAAACTGGATAACATCGCAGGACAACCAAGATCAATCTACGGATCACGAGGGCGTGCCGCAACACGTGACGATGACCGTCATACCAGATACACTAGCAAATCCGGCCGGGCCGAATATATTTAGTCAGACGCAGCCGGACTGTGTCGCGACATAGCCCGGCACAGAGGCGCCGCACACCCCCTCTGCTTCACCAATGAAGTAATGGACCATGAATTTCCAGAAGAGTTCAAACCAGTAAACATCGAATCATATGATGGCGCAACAGACCCCACAGTATAGATCAAAGATTTCCTTGTCCACATTCACATGGCCCGCGGAGATGATCTACATGCCATCAAGTATCTTCCCCTTAAGCTCAAAGGACCCGCTAGGCATTGGCTTAACAGCCTGCCCACAAATTCCATTGGCAGTTGGGAAAACCTGGAAGACGCATTTCTGGATAACTTCCAGGGCACTTATGTGCGATCTCCGGATGTCGATGACTTGAGCCACATTACTCAACAGCCCGGAGAATTCGCCAGGAAATTATGGGCTCGGTTCCTAACTAAAAAGAACCAAATAGTCGACTGTCAGGACGCCGAAGCCCTGGCGGCCTTCAAGCATAACATCCATGACGAATGGCTCGCCAGACACCTCGGCCAGGAGAAACCCAAGTCTATGGCAGCTCTCACGACACTAATGACCCGCTTTTGTGCGGGCAAGGACAGTTGGTTGGCTCGCAGCAGCACTACGCCACACTCTGGCACGTCAGATGTCCGCGAAAATAATGGCAAGCTACGACGCAACAAACACAAGCGACGGAACAATGGCGACATCACCGAAGACACGACGGTCAATGCCGGATTCAGCGGATCCAAATCCGGACAGCGGAAGAAGCCATTCAAGAGGAATACTCAGGGACTGTCCTGTCTAGACCATATACTAGAGCGCTCGTGCCATATTCATGGCACCCCGGACAAGCCAACCAACCACACCAATAGAGACTGCTGGGTATTTAAACAGGCCGGCAAGATAAACGCCGAAAACAAGGACAAGGGGCTGCATAGCGACGATGATGAGGAACCCCGGCGTCCGAACATGGGGGGACAGAAGAAATTCCCCCCTCAGGTGAAAATGGTCAACATGATCTACGCCACCCACATTCCCAAGCGGTAACGGAAGCGAGCACTACGGGACGTCTATGCAACGGAGCCAGTCGTCCCTAAATTCAACCCATGGTCAGCTTGTCCGTTCACCTTCGATCGTAGGGATCATCCTACTAGCATCCGTCACGGCGGCTCAACCGCATTGGTCTTAGACCCAATCATCGACGGATTCCACCTCACGCGAGTCCTTATGGACGGCGGCAACAGCCTGAACCTGCTTTACTAGGACACAATGCGCAAAATGGGCATCGATCCCTCAAGGATTAAGCCCGCCAAAACCACCTTAAAAGGTGTAATTCCGGGAGTAGAGGCCCACTGTACGGGCTCTATAACACTGGAGGTGGTCTTCGGATCTCCGAATAACTTCCGAAGTGAAGAGCTAATCTTCGATATCGTCCCTTTCCGCAGTGGTTATCACGCACTGCTCGGACGAACCACATTCGCTAAATTCAATACGGTACCACACTATGCATACCTCAATCTCAAGATGCCAGGCCCATGCGGGGTCATAACAGTCAACGGAAATATGGACCGCTCTCTTCGTACAGAAGAGCACATTGCAGCCCACGCGGCAGAAGTACAATGCGGCCTCCAGCGGCAAACCACCAATCCGGCGACGACAACCTCAAACTCCGTCAAGCGAGGGCGGAACACCCTGCAACAGGATCATCAGGCACACCAAGAGCATGACTAGCAGTCCGGCCTCTGCTCAAATCCCATCAAAGCAGCATTCGTGCCACGCGTACACAATTACGCACTCAAAATACCATGGGCACAGGCGGAGGCGTAGAAGTGGCTCAGTCAGCAGTACGGTATCATTTTGTAACCTTTCCATTTACCTTTAAGGACATTACTTTAGTGCAGCCTCTCCAGAAGAGCCGGATTGTCTGACTCATATAGGAGAACGAACCAAGTAGGCAACAGGCGGCGCATGGAAGGAAATACCCAGGTGGAATCTATTTACGATCGTTATACCTGCTATCTGTACGTAGCCTGCCTCTGGATACGATATGTCAAATTATCCTCTTTATCTCCGCTTAATGCATTCATTGTAAAGATACGCCTAAACGTATTATTCATCAATGGGAGATCATATACAGCGTCAGCTTATTATTTTTCTATGAGAATTTTTTACAAATGTCTATTTAAATATTGCATCCGTTCACTTTGGTAGGTAGAGTTTGCCAGGGGCTTCTTACGACGCCCCATAATAAGGCACGACAAGTCCGAACACTTTCAGTAGTGCGGCACCCCGAACTTATAGCATTATATGCATCAGCTCCGAATCATGTCTTGGGTCTACAGTTGGGATAGCCCAGCTCCCTTATTTTGGTGCCTTACGTTCCATTATATCGGCTAAGGTAGCGCAGGGAGAACTACTGCGATTGTGCCCTAGTTCTGCCGGACGAGCACCTCAGTAGAGAAAGCCGAAAACTGACCGGCATGATGTGGCGAGAGCTGGTCGCTGTTCGAGAGGTCCTAAAATCCTAAAAGATTTTTCCGCTTTAGGCGATAAATCGGATTCGTCCGATCTAGGCGTGTGAGGGCCCCACCAATTCCAGGGGCTTCGCCGAAATTTAAAATTGTAGACTTCTATGGCTAAGTGAAGGTTATAAAGCCGCATAGTCCGATTGCCTTGTTCGCTACGCTGGACACCTCCTTAAGGGACCAAATATTTGGATAAAGAGTGTCCGGGTTATCCACGAACACCCCGGTACTAGTTACACGGGGGCGGAAGCCGACGACTGGCCTACTTTCAGAATTTGATAAACAACCGCAGAGAAGGTAATATTTTAAATAAAAAAAGCGCTACTTAGCGCAAGTAACTTCGTCTTTAAATTACAAACATGACAGAAGTGAATTCATTCAAAAATTATGTCCTTGGTACATTCTTCGGCCACGAGACGAGCACCCTTCAATACGCCATCATAATACTTCTCGGGAACGTGATGCGGCTTGCCCTCTGGCGGCCCGTCCTTCACCAGCTTCTCCACATCCAGCTTGCCCCAATGCACCTTCACGCGGGCAACTCAGCTTGCCCCACTTCGGCCGCCCTGTGGAGTTCGACCAACTGCTTCAGTTGGTCACTCAGAGACGTTGAGTGTTCGGCCCCAGCATACTGGGACCAGAACAACTTCTCCGTCGAGCTCCCCTCCTGAGGACGGTAGAACTCCGCGGCGTCTGATACGCTGCGTGACAGATCTGCTAATGCCCCTGGAGAGCTCCAGATTCGTGTAAGTAAAAGAAATGCCTCCTCCACATGTTTGCTTTGAATAAAGAATTTCTTACCTGCCGCTATCTTTTTGGCTTCCTGGATTTCCTGCTGTGTCCTCTCGGCTTCGGCCTTGGTGTCTTTTACACTTGTAAGGGCCTTCGCAAGCTCGGCCTCTTTTGCTTTAAGCTCACGCTCAACAGACTCGAGCTTTTTGCCGAGCTCCTGGAGCTCTTCTTGTACTTCGCCCACTCGGGCCTCCTGCTTTTGGCGCTCCTCACGTTCCGAGGCCGCCTTGTGTTCGGCCTTGGACAACGCTTTTTTGAGAGACGCCGCTCCGGTGGTGGCCTCTGTAACCAAATCACAACTCCCCGTCGTTAGAATAATTAATTTTATCTGTACTTTACTATATAAGAAAGGGGAAATATTCACCTTTGCTCTCCTCGAGCTGCCTCCTTGTGAGGCCGAGCTCTCCCTGTGCCCGCTCTAAGTCCGTCTTCAGGCCGGCGATCTCGTCCGTACGAACAGCAGCAGCCAGCAGCACAGCCTATTTATTCACATACAAACTTCATGTTAGACTCCTGCGGGATATAATTGACCCTCCGTTTGGTCTTTCCTTCCGAACACCAAACAAAGTATCAGGGGCTACTACCTTTCGGTGGTAATTTCACACATTTTTTTACTTACCTCAAAGCCTATCAGGAGGCTGGTGCAGGCTTCGGTTAGTCCGCTCTTGGCGGACGAAACCTTCTGAATCACCGCACTCATGAGAGTACGAAGCTCTCCCTCTTCCTCTTAGCTGGAGCTCGGTCAAATGTTGCATAAAAGTAAGACTTGTCACCCATGCTGGAAGTCAATACCTTGATAAGAGTCTATTTTGAGATACTCGACTGCAGCTTGAGGTTTAAGAGCATCAAACACATTCTTGTGCTGGTCCAGTCCCTCAGTGCTTAAATCTCTCCATTCAAAAGAGAAATGTGTGAGTTCCTCTTTATTCTTCGGTTACGTACTGAACATAAGATAGGTCTAATTAACCACCAAGATTTAAGTCTTGTAGTTCTCTAATAGTACTGCAACCAGGACTAGAACCCACCACAAAGTATGTTAGAGTTTGTAGAGAATTGAGTTGCCCGAAGTCTGGAGGGATGCACTTTAGTGCTCTGCATCCATTAGTATAGAGGTGATGGAGATTTTTAATATACTTCATAGCCTTTGGAAGGTTGCGAAGATTACCGCAACCAGAAAGTTTAAGAGTATGTATATTATACAATACGCTTATTCCCTTGGGAAGCTCGTTCAAATACAAGTGGTTTGAGAGATCAAGATACCTCAGATGCTGTAGGTGCCTTGGTCGGAGTGCCTTGTTAAGTTTGCTCCACTGAAAGAGTTGCAGTGCTCGCAGATGTTTGCACTTCGACAATTGTGGTGCTGAGCCACGAATGAACCTATCTGAATACAACAATGTTTGGAGAGATGTAGAGTATTTCTTCAGATAATGATCCAAAAGAGTTCCCATACGGTGATATGATGAAAACATGTGACAAGTAGAGCCTGTTGACAACAACTCCTTTTGACTAGGCCTATCAACTATAGTAAGACAATCTTTTCCCACAAGAGACAAGGCAATGTCATGCATAAGATCATGTATCTTGTATAGTGTTCTCGAACGGAGCTCCCACAGCCATTTTCTTTGAGGGGTTGGCTTGACATCTTGAAAGAATGACCTCCAAGTTGGTTCTTTAAAAATTCCTCTGCCTACCTCTTCAAGAAGGTCACCTTCCTTCAGTGTTATGAAATCATGTGCGATCCATAACTGGATTAAAATTCCCACATCAATCTCATAATCTTTGGGAAATATAGCACAAAAAGCAAAGCATCGTTTCAAGTGTACTGGCAAGTCATCTAAACTGAGCTTGAGTATACGTAAAATTCCTGCGTCATCATCGCTAGCGTTGCTTTTGGTTAGTACATTCACCCATTGTTTCATGTCAGTCTTGTTACTCATCATTGATCCAAAGGGTTTGGCAGCTAAACGAGGGCCACCACATCTTTCCAGATTCTTATCAACCAGGCTACTTCGCTCAGCGAGCTTGGCTTATGCAAATAGAATGCTCTGTTTTCAAATATTTCATTCAGAAATACTTTATCAAGTTTTCCAAGATTATGGCTATCATCAATATGCATCTTCATAATTTGATCCACTTGCACTTTACGAGTGGTCATCAGTATTGCACTCCCCTTGGCACCTTGCTTCAAGCAGGTCTTGGAGTTTTTCCCACTTATCAAGAACTTCATTCCGTACATCTCCAACACAATAAGGTATCTCTTCCCACTTACTTCTCTCTGAAGGTTCTGCAGTGCCTTCTCACGAAGAATCTCATTGGTCTGGCAGATGATGTTTGCAAACTTCACAACATCAAAATCACCTGACACACAACACCACCTCTGGAGCTGGAAATAGTCCATGATTGCAGGGTCATTATAGATAAGCTGAGCAAAGGTGGTCTTGCCCAGCCTGCCCATTCCAACAATGGGAAGGATGATTAGGTCCCTGTTGCAAGCTTGATCAGCTAATATACTGACGATCTTGTTCTTCTGTTTGTTTCTGGAACCTGGTGACAATATCCTTCTTGGAGTCAATTGCAGTTCTCCAACGATGCTGCTGTGTCGAAGTTTGATAGACTCTCCAACCCCCTATCATCCTGCCCCAGTATGAGCTCAAGACTACCACAGCCGTGAATTGTAATGCTGATGAGAGATGGGGGTAGAACGAAAACCTTTGTCAAATTTCCACAGTTTCTTATGCCAAGTGTTTTTAGACTTGGTAGGTGTTGCTCCCTCCCTCGAGTGGGATATCCTTTCCCCTTGGTGGGGCCTATTAGGTTGCTGCAGTCCAGAATGAAAAAATCCTTCAATGATTAGTCTGGGAGAATCTCAAGCCAATAAGATCATCATGGGTGAAACTTTACCTTGAGCGACCTATTATGTGTGTGTGCTTGTAGAAAAATGCGTCCATTTGCACTCCAAACACAAT
>NC_041381.1:36214145-36218492 GCF_002162155.2 Triticum dicoccoides | reverse complement strand
CCCCACTATTGTTCATTTTCATCCTACCCCTCCCCCCCTCTCACCCATTCAGCTTGTACATATAACACTTTTGGTTTGATACTTAATATACACATGTAGTAGGAGCCTTTCCTACTGTTTAACTGTCAAAAAATATCTCCGTTCGAAGTTCAGAGCATCTCAGACCCCCTCCCTGTCCGGCTCGGCAAATAAATCTGGGTCTGAGCCACGAATGGCCGGTGACGCGAGCCAAGGGAAGAGCTGGAAGAGGTGATCGGTCGGGGAAGCGCGCGCGTGGATGAGGTGGACGGAGGCCATACACATATTAGCGAGGTTTGTTTTTTGAAACGCACTCAAGCGCGAACGTTCGCGTTATAAGGTGGATGCGCGACCCATCATTCACCGTGCACCTCCTGCTGCTGCATACACAAAGGTCTGCCGATCAGGGTTAGGCGGCCATGTGTGGTAACGTTGCATGTGTGTATTACCTTTTTTAACACAATACATACACAGACGCTCATACATACACACATACACTTATCCCCATGAACACATGCACGCACACACACCCTACTTCTATGAGCGTCTCCGATTGACTAAGCCGGCACATCATCTTGAGATTGAGAAAGTCGCAACAGACGTCTAATCTAGGCTTTGAACTCTGATGGGCTTGGGATACCACTTCCCTTCTAGCCATCCAATCACAGATTGGTTTGCTTTAAGCATTTCTTACTGAAATTTCTGAGTGTCAAATGGCTAAATTTCCGGTATTTCTTCATGGTGGAAAAGGCTCATTTCACCTCAAATGTGTTTCAAGATCAACTACCGGGTTTGTCATGGATATCGATCATAAGAGGCATTCGATTTTCATCTTGTGTTTTGAACTTTTTAGAACTGTCTGCATTTCTCTGTATAAGAATATATATGGAGAACATTAATTGGCCGTGACTATGAAATTCTGGTAGCCTCAAGGTGTTTGCATGGCTATTGCTTAGTGGCCTTTGCTCATTGTGTTTTATAGTCGATGAGTTTTTCGGGTGGTTGAACGGTGACCGCCAAATATGTGTGTAGGAACACTGTTGCATCTTAGTGTCGCATCTTTAGTAGTTTGATATGTGTTCAAACGATTGTCAAATGCAGGTCGATGATACCTTCTTTAGTACTGAATCAAGGCACACGTTACTATTAGTCTATGAGCCATTATCTCGACGATCTATGATATTATAGATGAAGTTAACGAAGAAAAATCTAGTAAAGTACGGAACAAATATATTCAAACGGGTAGTAAAGGATGAATTCTCAGCATATCGAAGATGGACTTCTTTTACTTGAGCATAATGATGCAAGCAAGGGGTCTTCCTTTGTGGACTTTTTGGAGAGAAGATCATAATAAGTTATGTCATTGTGATAAGTTTGGTTTTTGGTAGTTTTGGTTCTCTTACACTAGTAGAAAAACACCTAATAGTCCCGGTTCGTAAGGGCCTTTAGTCCCGGTTCATGAACCGGGACTAATGGGTCGTTACTAATACCTCCACCCATTAGTCCCGGTTCAAACACGAACCGGGACCAATGTGCCTCCACGTGGCCTTGTGCGCCGAGCCCAGTCAGGGGGCCCTTTGTCCCGGTTGGTGGCACCAACCGGGACCAAAAGTCCATGTTTTTTTAGAAAAGTGGCTGCTTTAGGGGTTTTGGTGGTTATTTTTAGGTTGTTATTAGCTAGCTAATAGAGAGAAGTGTCCTCTCTTATATCTTCGTCCTTGGTTTACCAATTGCTGCTGCTATATATGTTCATTTCACCAGCTGATATAATAATTAACTCATGCATGCTCGCATCATACATCATCATATATAATAACAAGTCCTACTAATCATGCATCATCATACAACTTCTACTCGTTATTGATAATAAGTCATACGATCATCATCCTCATAGTCATCGAACCCAACCCTACATAATTGTTCTTAGCACATGATCATCAGTATCAGGTAGGACATGACCTAAACACCCTTAAGGTAAAATAGCATAAAACAATATAGACCCTGACTCTCCATTATGAAGAATGGCGATCGTCCTGTCTCCAATTTTTGCCCTTCGCTGATTGTTGCTTCCAAGAAGCTCCTTACGACTGTCCATACATTTTTTCCATTCTTTGATTGTCATGTCTCCACTTATTTTAGAAACCCGGTATGGACAGTTCAGATTCGTAGGAAGACCTGGTTGTATGTTCAAAACATGAAGGGTACCGTGTGTATACATCAGATGAGGCACACAATCATCCGGGATTATCTGTTGAAAAACATAGTAATAACTTTGTAGTTAGCAATGATATGATGTACTAGTTTTAGAAGTGTGCAAAAAGATGCACGGATGTCGTAATAGTAAAAAATCTTACTAGGGTATCTCCATGGTAGTTACCGTAGTTCAACACGTGCACTAGTGGCACGTATTGACCATAATGTTGAGGAGTTCGATTGTAGACATTGTAATTCCCAAGATCAGTACAAAATGCGACCAGATGATTTTTCTCCTGATAAGTTAGTTCGGAGCCTTCGGTGTAGTAGGTTCTGTTTACCATCTTCCGCACATTCTTTGAAGAATGAAAATAAGCTGTCAATGGAAAATAAGGTGTCAACTATTTTGAAATAAATAATATAAATTACTTAATAACTATGTTAAGCTCACATGGGGGAAGAATTGGAGGTGTATCAACAAGGACGAAAATCGTAGGTCTCTCTTGCGCGATTGTAGGATCACCAAGATCCTTGGTGACAAGCATATCGTCATCAAAACCATACATCTTGCAAAGTGCTTCCCAGTTTTTGCAACCAAAATGGGCTACACTCTAAGCATTGTACAACTTTACTTAAAAATCCACACCATGATGGGTACTTAGGATAATTTTTTTGGTTTCCATACTTTCATGGTCTTCAAAACACATCCTCTCCAAGACATAGCGTCTTGCAAAGCATGGGATAAGCTAGTCAAATTGGAAAAGATGAAAAATACACGTTAAAATAGTTGAAGTCGTGCTTAATTACGAAAAAAACTATTGTCATCATTGCATACCGTATGAACATCGAAGGTCTCCTCGAGCTTAATGCTGAAACGCCAATCTTCGTCCAGTTCAATGAACCTGTCGCACATACCTCGGTTGTCGTGGCACCAGTCGCACTCCCCCGGGCGGTTTTCATCGTCCGAGTGCGACATTTCTGGCTTAAGTTCATAATTCAAATATTAAATATATGTACTAAAAAACCTAAATTAGATCATTATTATTAATCACGGGTTGACTATCGGTGATGGTATGTAGCTCCTCCTTTCATTCCCGAGTGCATTAATACAAAAAATTATCTAGCACACGGGAATGAAGGAGAAGCTACCCCCACGACGGCGTGGATGATGGAGGGGGCTCCTAGATTTCTGCAAGGAGTGCTCTTCAATTTTAGCATTCAAAGTAGGAGTACCTTTCCAATATGAGCATTCAATAAGCAAAACCAAATCATAAAATAAAGTAGTATTCAAATTAGCATTGCTAATTAATACAGCTAGAACCGTAGCGCCCGACGGGTATCGTCGCAGGCGGTGGACACCCAAAGATAAGGAACGATCACAGGATCATAGCTCCAGTGAGATCCCTGAAGAACCTGCCAGGTATTGTCGAACCTGCCCTCCAACGCAACCATGTAGCGACGGACGTGCTCGTCCTCCTCGCTGACACGGTGACGTACCACCTCCACGGTGTCCGGAAGCCTCGGCACCGTCACTGGCCCACGCGACCGCCACCAAACAAGGATCGGGTCAACAACGGGCTGCCTCCTCACCAACCTACGTCCCTCAGAAGTTAGCACCTCCCAATACCAGCCCGGCGGAGCCCAGTCCCGAACATGGCCCTGATCAAGCAGGCCTCCACCGCCGAGTCGACGACGACGAGGATGCGGGATAGGCATCGCCGACGTCGATGCGGGAACTACGTACTTCTATATATAGTTAAATAAAATAGTTTTATTAATTAAATCAACTATCTAGTTCAACTACTAAGCACTTACTATAAATAAATAAAGTAGTAATTATATTTTTCTAACTAGCTAGTTCAATTATAGTACTTAATTACTATCACAATCTAAATATTACCAAAAAAATCTATTAACAATAATATCACCAAACATACTATGAACAAATTAATAGAAAAAAATCAATTAACAAAAAAAATCTAACAAAATATGAACAAATTAATTACACGAAAAAAATCTATTAATAGAAAAAAAATCTAACACAATATGAACACATTAATTACAACAAAAAAATCTATTAATAGAAAAAACATCTAACAAAATATGAACAAATTAATTACACCAAAAAAATCTATT
>NC_041381.1:36212553-36213247 GCF_002162155.2 Triticum dicoccoides | reverse complement strand
GCGGGGCGGCGACGGCGAGACGGCGGCAGGCGACGGCGCGCGGCGTCGGGAGATCGAGAGGAGGAGGAGAGATCGAACGCGCTACTATTAGTTAGCTGTAGCGATTTCCTGCTCCCGCACTACTGTTATATCTTCCACCATTTCCCCATTCCGGCTTCAGTAAACTGCAATTTTCGGATACTAGTTCTACTAGATATCAATTTCATAAAGCATTATAGGTACTAGTGTTGGGGAACGTTGCAGAAAATTAAATTTTTTTCCTACGGTTTCACCAAGATCCATCTATGAGTTCATCTAAGCAACGAGTCATGGAAGAGAGATTGCATCTACATACCACTTTGTAGATCGCGTGCGGAAGCGTTCAAGGGAACGGGGATGATGGAGTCGTACTCGCCGTGATCCAAATCACCGATGACCAAGTGCTGAACGGACAGCACCTCCACGTTCAACACACGTACGGAACGGACGACGTCTCCTCCTTCTTGATCCAGCAAGGGGGAAGGAGAGGTTGAGGAAGAAGGCTCCAGCAGCAGCACGACGGCGTGGTGTTGGTGGAGAGGCAGTACTCCGACAGGGCTTCGCCAAGCGCTAACGGAGGAGGAGAGGTATTGGGGAGGGGAGGGGCTGCGCCTTGGATCAGGTGTTCAGCCCTCCCCTCACCCCTCTATTTATAGGGGAAGGGGGAAGGGGGCCG
>NC_041381.1:36192521-36212387 GCF_002162155.2 Triticum dicoccoides | reverse complement strand
GGGCTTGCCCCCCAAGCAAGGGGGCGCCCCCACTAGGGTTCCCCCCAACCCTAGGCGCGTGGGACCAAGGGGGGGGGCGCCCAGCCCACCAGGGGCTAGTTACCTGCCCCTTGCGGCTCATGTGGCCCTCCGAGAGGGGTGGCCCCTCTCGGTGGACCCTCGGAACCCCTCCGGTGGCCCCGGTACAATACCAATATGCCCCCAAAACTTTCCAGTGTCCGTATGACAACTTCCCATATATAAATCTTCACCTATGGACCATTCCGGGACTCCTCGTGACGTCCTGGATCTCATCCGGGACTCCGAACAACATTCGGTAATCACATACAAGTCTTCCTAATAACCCTAGCATCACCGAACCTTAAGTGTGTAGACCCTACGGGTTCGGGAGACATGCAGACATGACCGAGACGGCTCTCCGGTCAATAACCAACAGCGGGATCTGGATACCTATGTTGGCTCCCACATGCTCCTCGATGATGTCATCGGATGAACCACGATGTCGAGGATTCAATCAACCCCGTATACTATTCCCTTTGTCAATCGGTACGTTACTTGCCCGAGATTCGATCGTCGGTATCCCAATACCTCGTTCAGTCTCATTACCGGCAAGTCACTTTACTCGTACCGAAATGCATGATCCCGTGAACAGACACTTGGTCACTTTGAGCTCATAATGATGATGCACTACCGAGTGGGCCCAGTGATACCTCTCCGTCATACGGAGTGACAAATCCCAGTCTCGATCCGTGTCAACCCAACAGACACTTTCGGAGATACCTGTAGTGCACCTTTATAGTCACCCAGTTACGTTGTGACGTTTGGTACACCCAAAGCACTCCTACGGTATCCGGGAGTTACACGATCTCATGGTCTAAGGAAAAGATACTTGACATTGGAAAAGCTCTAGCAAAATGAACTACACGATCTTGTGCTATGCTTAGGATTGGGTCTTGTCCATCACGTCATTCTCCTAATGACGTGATCCCGTTGTCAATGACATCTAATGTCCATAGTCAGGAAACCATGACTATCTGTTGACCAACGAGCTAGTCAACTAGAGGCTTACTAGGGACATATTGTGGTCTTTGTATTCACACGTGTATTACGATTTCCGTATAATACAATTATAGCATGAATAAAAGACAATTATCATGAACAAGGAAATATAATAATAATCCTTTTATTATTGCCTCTAGGGCATATTTCCAACAGTCTCCCACTTGCACTCGAGTCAATAATCTAGTTACATTGTGATGAATCGAACACCCATAGAGTTCTGGTGTTGATCATGTTTTGCTCGCGAGAGAGGTTTAGTCAACGGATCTGCGACATTAAGATCCGTATGTACTTTGCAAATATCTATTTCTACATCTTGAACATTTTTACGGATGGAGTTGAAGCGACGCTTGATGTGCCTGGTCTTCTTGTGAAACCTGGGCTCCTTGGCAAGGGCAATAGCTCCAGTGTTGTCACAGAAGAGTTTGATCGGCCCCGACGCATTGGGTATGACTCCTAGGTCGGTGATGAACTCCTTCACCCAAATTGCTTCATGCGCTACCTCCGAGGCTGCCATGTACTCCGCTTCACATGTAGATCCCGCCACGACGCTCTGCTTGCAGCTGCACCAGGTTACTGCTCCACCATTCAACATATACACGTATCTGGTTTGTGACTTAGAGTCATCCAGATCCGTGTCGAAGCTAGCGTCGACGTAACCCTTTACGACGAGCTCTTCGTCACCTCCATAAACGAGAAACATGTCCTTTGTCCTTTTCAGGTACTTCAGGATATTCTTGACCGCTGTCCAGTGTTCCTTGCCGGGATTACTTTGGTACCTTCCTACCAAACTTACGGCAAGGTTTACATCAGGTCTGGTACACAGCATGGCATACATAATAGATCCTATGACTGAGGCATAGGGGATGACGCTCATCTCTTCTTTATCTTTTGCCGTGGTCGGGCATTGAGCCGAGCTCAATCTCACACCTTGCAGTACAGGCAAGAACCCTTTCTTGGACTGATCCATTTTGAACTTCTTCAAAATCTTATCAAGGTATGTGCATTGTGAAAGACCTATGAGGCGTCTCGATCTATCCCTATAGATCTTGATGCCTAATATGTAAGCAGCTTCTCCAAGGTCCTTCATTGAAAAACACTTATTCAAGTAGTCCTTAATGCTGTCCAAGAATTCTATATCATTTCCCATCAAAAGTATGTCATCTACATATAATATGAGAAATGCTACAGAGCTCCCACTCACTTTCTTGTAAACGCAGGCTTCTCCATAAGTCTGTGTAAACCCAAACGCTTTGATCATCTCATCAAAGCGAATGTTCCAACTCCGAGATGCTTGCACCAGCCCATAAATGGATCGCTGGAGCTTGCACACTTAGTTAGTATTCTTAGGATCGACAAAACCTTCCGGCTGCATCATATACAGCTCTTCCTTAAGATACCCGTTAAGGAATGCCGTTTTGACGTCCATCTACCATATCTCATAATCATAGTATGCGGCAATTGCTAACATGATTTAGACGGACTTAAGCTTCGCTACGGGAGAGAAAGTCTCATCGTAGTCAATCCCTTGAACTTGTCGATAACCCTTAGCGACAAGTCGAGCTGTAAAGATGGTGACATTACCATCCGCGTCCGTCTTCTTCTTAAAGATCCATTTATTTTCTATCGCTCGCCGATCATCGGGCAAGTCAGTCAAAGTCCATACTTTGTTTTCATACATGGATTCTATCTCGGATTTCATGGCTTCTAGCCATTTGTTGGAATCTGGGCCCGCCATCACTTCTTCATAGTTCGAAGGTTCACCATTGTCTAACAACATGATTTTCAGGACAGGGTTGCCATACCACTCTGATGTGGAACGTGTCCTTGTGGACCTACGAAGTTCAGTAGCAACTTGATCAGAAGTACCTTGATCATCATCATTAATTTCCTCTCCAGTCGGTGTAGGCACCACAGGAACATTTTCCTGAGCTGCACTACTTTCCGGTTCAAGAGGTAGTACTTCATCGAGTTCTACTTTCCTCCCACTTACTCCTTTCGAGAGAAACTATTTTTCCAGAAAGGATCCGTTCTTGGCAACAAAGATCTTGCCTTCGGATCTTAAGTAGAAGGTATACCCAATGGTTTCCTTAGGGTATCCTATGAATACACATTTTTCCGACTTGGGTTCGAGCTTTTCAGGTTGAAGTTTCTTGACATAAGCATCGCATCCCCCAACTTTTAGAAACGACAGCTTAGGTTTCTTCCCAAACAATAATTCATACGGTGTCGTCTCAACGGATTTAGACGGTGCCCTATTTAAAGTGAATGTAGCTGTCTCTAGAGCGTATCCCCAAAATGATAGCGGTAAATCGGTAAGAGACATCATAGATCGCACCATATCCAATAGAGTGCGATTACAATGTTCGGACACACCGTTACGCTGAGGTGTTCCAGGCGGCGTTAGTTGTGAAACGATTCCACATTTTCTTAAGTGTGTACCAAATTCGTGACTTAAAGATTCTCCTCCACGATCCGATCGTAAGAATTTTATCTTTCGGTCACGTTGATTCTCTACTTCATTCTGAAATTCCTTGATCTTTTCAAAGGTCTCAGACTTGTGTTTCATCAAGTAGACATACCCATATCTACTCAAGTCATCGGTGAGAGTGAGAACATAACGATATCCTCCGCGAGCCTCAATGCTCATTGGACCGCACACATCGGTGTGTATGATTTCCAATAAGTTGGTTGCTCGCTCCGTTGTTCCAGAGAACGGAATCTTGGTCATTTTACCCATGAGGCATGGTTCGCACGTGTCAAATGATTCATAATCGAGAGACTCTAAAAGTCCATCAGCATGGAGCTTCTTCATGCGCTTGACACCAATGTGACCAAGGCGGCAGTGCCACAAGTATGTGGGACTATCGTTATCAACTTTACATCTTTTGGTATTCACACTATGAATATGTGTAACATTACGTTCGAGATTCATTAAGAATAAACCATTGACCATCGGGGCATGACCATAAAACATATCTCTCATATAAATAGAACAACCATTATTCTCGGATTTAAATGAGTAGCCATCTCGTATCAAACAAGATCCAGATACAATGTTCATGCTCAAACTTGGCACTAAATAACAATTATTGAGGTTTAAAACTAATCCCATAGGTAAATGTAGAGGTAGCATGCCGACGGCGATCACATCGACCTTGGAACCATTCCCGACGCGCATCGTCACCTCGTCCTTTGCCAGTCTACGCTTATTCCGCAGCTCCTGCTGTGAGTTACAAATGTGAGCAACGGCACCGGTATCAAATACCCAGGAGTTACTACGAGTACTGGTAAGGTACACATCAATTATATGTATATCAAATATACCTTTACTTTTGCCGGCCTTCTTGTCCGCTAAGTATTTGGGGAAGTTCCGCTTCCAGTGACCCTTCCCCTTGCAAAAAAAGCACTCAGTCTCAGGCTTGGGTCCATTCTTTGACTTCTTCCCAGCAACTGGCTTACCGGGCACGGCAACATCTTTGCCGTCCTTCTTGAAGTTCTTCTTACCCTTGCCCTTCTTGAACTTAGTGGTCTTATTGACCATCAACACTTGATGTTCTTTCTTGATTTCAACCTCTGCTAATTTCAGCATTGAGAATACTTCAGGAATGGTCTTCACCATCCCCTGCATATTGTAGTTCAACACAAAGCTCTTGTAGCTCGGTGGGAGCGACTGAAGGATTCTGTCAATGACCGCCTCTTCCGGGAGGTTGATCTCCAACTGGGACAGGCGGTTGTGCAACCCAGACATTTTGATTATGTGCTCAGTGACAGAACTGTTTTCCTCCATCTTACAACTATAGAACTTGTCGGAGACTTCATATCTCTCGACCCGGGCATGAGCTTGGAAAACCATTTTCAGCTCCTCGAACATCTGATATGCTCCGTGATTCTCAAAACGCTTTTGGAGCCCCAGTTCTAAGCTGTAAAGCATGCCGCACTGAACGAGGGAGTTATCATCAGCACGTGATTGCCAAGTGTTCATAACGTCTTGGTTCTCTGGGATGGGCGCTTCACCTAGCGGTGCATCTAGGACATAATCTTTCTTTGCTGCTATGAGGATGATCCTCAGGTTCCGAACCCAGTCCGGATAGTTGTTGCCATCATCTTTTAGCTTGGTTTTCTCTAGGAACGCGTTGAAGTTCATGTTGACATGAGTGTTGGCCATTTGATCTACAAGACATATTTTGCAAAAGTTTTAGACTAAGTTCATGATAATTAAGTTCATCTAATCAAATTATTTAATGAACTCCCACTCAGATTAGACATCCCGCTAGTCATCTAAGTGTTACACGATCCGAGTCGACTAGGCCGTGTCCGATCATCACGTGAGACAGACTAGTCATCATCGGTGAACATCTCCATGTTGATCGTATCTTCCATACAACTCATGTTCGACCTTTCGGTCTCTGTGTTCCGAGGCCATGTCTGTACATGCTAGGCTCGTCAAGTTAACCCTAAGTGTTCTGCATGTGTAAATCTTACACCCGTTGTATGTGAATGTAAGGATCTATCACACCCGATCATCACGTGGTGCTTCGAAATGACGAACTTTAGCAACGGTGCATAGTTAGGGGGAACACTTTCTTGAAATTATTATAAGGGATCATCTTATTTACTACCGCCGTTCTAAGTAAACAAGATGCATAAAACATAATAAACATCACATGCAATTATATATAGTTGTGACATGATATGGACAATATCATATAGCTCCTTCGATCTCCATCTTCGGGGCTCCATGATCATCTCCGTCACCGGCATGACACCATGATCTCCATCATCATGATCTCCATCATTGTGTCTTCATGAAGTTGTCACGCCAACGACTACTTCTACTTCTATGGCTAACGCGTTTAGCAACAAAGTAAAGTAATTTACATGGCGTTCTTCAATGACACTCAGGTCATACAAAAAATAAAGACAACTCCTATGGCTCCTGCCGGTTGTCATACTCATCGACATGCAAGTCGTGATTCCTATTACAAGAACATGATCTCATACATCACAATATATCATTCATCATTCGTCACAACTTGTGGCCATATCACATCACATGACAATTGCTGCAAAAACAAGTTAGACGTCGTCTAATTGTTGTTGCATCTTTTACGTGGCTGCAATTGGGTTCCAGCAAGAACGTTTTCTTACCAACGAATAACCACAACGTGATTTTGTCAACTTCTATTTACCCTTCATAAGGACCCTTTTCATCTAATCCGCTCCAACTAAAGTAGGAGAGACAGACACCCGCTAGCCACCTTATGCAACTAGTGCAAGTCAGTCGGTGGAACCTGTCTCACGTAAGCGTACGTGTAAGGTCGGTCCGGGCCGCTTCATCCCACAATACCGCTGAAGCAAGAAAAGACTAGTAGCGGCAAGCAAGTTGACAAGATCTACGCCCAAAACAAAATTGTGTTCTACTCGTGCAATAGAGAACTACGCATAGACCTAGCTCATGATGCCACTGTTGGGGAACATTGCAGAAAATTAAAAAAATTTCCTACGGTTTCACCAAGATCCATCTATGAGTTCATCTAAGCAACGAGTCACGGGAGAGAGATTGCATCTACATACCACTTTGTAGATCGCGTGCGGAAGCATTCAAGGGAACGGGGATGATGGAGTCGTACTCGCCGTGATCCAAATCACCGATGGCCAAGTGCTGAACGGACAGCACCTCCGCGTTCAACAAACGTACGGAACGGACGACGTCTCCTCCTTCTTGATCCAGCAAGGGGGAAGGAGAGGTTGAGGAAGAAGGCTCTAGCAGCAGCACGACGGCGTGGAGTTGGTGGAGAGGCAGTACTCCGACAGGGCTTCGCCAAGCGCTAACGGAGGAGGAGAGGTGTTGGGGAGGGGAGGGGCTGTGCCTTGGATCAGGTGTTCTGCCCTCCCCTCACCCATCTATTTATAGGGGAAGGGGGAAGGGGGCCGGCCCCCTCTAGATGAGATCTAGAGGGGGGGGGGGCGGCCAGGGAGGGGGGCTTGCCCCCTAAGCAAGGGGGGCGCCCCCACTAGGGTTCCCCCCCAACCCTAGGCACATGGGCCCAAGGGGGGGGGGCGCCCAGCCCACCAGGGGCTGGTTCCCTGCCCCTTGCGGCTCATGTGGCCCTCCGAGAGGTGTGGCCCCTCCCGGTGGACCCCCGGAATCCCTCCGGTGGCCCCGGTAAAATACCGATATGCCCCCGAAACTTTCCGGTGCCCATGTGACAACTTCCCATATATAACTCTTCACCTCCGGACCATTCTGGGACTCCTCGTGACGTCCGGGATCTCATCCGGGACTCCGAACAACATTCGGTAATCACAAACAAGTCTTCCTAATAACCCTAGCGTCACCGAACCTTAAGTGTGTAGACCCTACGGGTTCGGGAGACATGCAGACATGACCGAGACGGCTCTCCGGTCAATAACCAACAGCGGGATCTGGATACCCATGTTGGCTCCCACATGCTCCTCGATGATGTCATCGGATGAACCACGATGTCGAGGATTCAATCAACCCCGTATACTATTCCCCTTGTCAATCGGTACGTTACTTGCCCGAGACTCGATCGTCGGTATCCCAATACCTCGTTCAGTCTCGTTACCGGCAAGTCACTTTACTCGTACCGTAATGCATGATCCCGTGACCAGACACTTGGTCACTTTGAGCTCATAATGATGATGCACTACCGTGTGGGCCCAGTGATACCTCTCAGTCGTACGGAGTGACAAATCCCAGTCTCGATCCGTGTCAACCCAACAGACACTTTCGGAGATACCTGTAGTGCACCTTTATAGTCACCCAGTTACGTTGTGACGTTTGGTACACCCAAAGCACTCATATGGTATCCGGGAGTTACACGATCTCATGGTCTAAGGAAAAGATACTTGACATTGGAAAAGCTCTAGCAAAACGAACTACACGATCTTGTGCTATGCTTAGGATTGGGTCTTGTCCATCACGTCATTATTCTAATGACGTGATCCCGTTGTCAATGACATCTAATGTCCATAGTCAGGAAACCATGACTATCTGTTGACCAACGAGCTAGTCAACTAGAGCCTTACTAGGGACGTATTGTGGTCTTTTTATTCACATGTGTATTACGATTTCCGGATAATACAATTATAGCATGAATAAAAGACAATTATCATGAACAAGGAAATATAATAATAATCCTTTTATTATTGCCTCTAGGGCATATACTCAACATGCATCCTCAAGAAGTACAAGGTGACATCGACTACGATCATCATATTTAGGTCTAGATGATATCGACGACGATCATCATATGTAGTTCTACATGATATCGACGACGACCATCGTATGTAGTTCTAGATGATATAGCCACACATATGTAGTTCTAGATGATATCGACGACGATCATCATCCTCAAGCCTGGGCGGTGGGTGTTCCTGATAGTAATTAGGATGACCTGTCCAACACGAAGATCCTTGCCAACGAGGAATCTCTTCCACCCAACCGAGTTTAAGTGTGTGCGACCGTCTGTGTCCATGCGGTAAGTACAGGTGGTGACGGAGCCCCTTGCGGTAAGGCGTACTCCAGCTGAGCCTTCTTCATCAGGCTCGATACCACAACTCACAGATAGGTTCTTTGGCAATTTCTGAATAAGAATAACATATCAATTAATAAATAGCCTCACACATACTTTTGCAAATATATTTCTATTAAGTCTAGATTTCTACACTATCAAAAGATACAGTACTACGCATTTGTACTAATTAATCATGAATTCTACTAAGCATATCACTGGGCTCTACACTAAGCATTTCATCGGATTCACTAAGCATATCATCGGATAATTTGCATTTGTAAGTATAACAATAAAGCATATATATATATCATCAAATTACTACAGTCAGTACGTATAACATACCATTTCATGCCGATTGAACATGGTACTTGTTAGGCGGGTCATGAATGGCACCCCGACAAAGTCATCACGTGGCGGAATTATGTCCCATAGGTTGCACACCTCGTCCTTGCTCAGCCTCATTCTTTGAGATACGATAGCTTCATGAAGTGGGTCCTCATTATCTTCATCATCTTCGTCATCTTCATCATCTTCATCATCTTCATCATCTTCGTCATCTTCATCATCTTACACCAGGTTGAGATAAATGATAGCCAGCTTGGGTCTTTTTGCTCTGAAGGAGAAGCGGATCAACTCACCACCAATAAGACGCATGCGGGAGTGGAAACGGGCCCATCCATCTCCTCCAATCTGTGACATATTGCGTCCTTTCTGGACCTCCATAGTGTACGACCCCCCAGGAGCCTCAAATGTCACAGTGTCTCCTGTTAGCTTGTTGAATTTCAACCTCGCATTGCATGGGACGATCTGTGTAAGAAAAGAAAAATGACACAATGCAGTAATGCCAACACTAAAAATTAAATAGTTGTTACATTTCATCTAATTCCTTACCGCCGCATGATGAAAACTCGGCTGGAAGTAGATGCCGAACATCTTGCCAGTTGTAAGGCTGCTGGCGCACCTTGACTTGCACAATCGACATGGTGGTGGTGGTGGTGGTGGCGCCATTTTCCTAAAGCAATATGCGTAAAGGATTAACGATTAGATGACAAGGTACCACCTACCAAAGCATTTCGATGGCACCTATTGCCTAAGATAATTGATTAAAAAACAAGTAGCAAATTTATTTAAATTGGCACCTACATTTTGCCAAAAAAATAACTTATTACAAAATAACAAAAGCATCTACCTATCCATGTACAGAAAAAATAACAATAAAATGGTGCATACTAAATCAATTAGCATACTAAATCCACTAACATACTAAATCAACTAAATGACACAATGTTCTAAATCAACTAAATCAACTAGCCTACTAAATCAACTAAATCAACGAGCCTACTAAATCAACTAAATGAAAATGTTCTAAATCAACTAGCCTACTAAATCAACTGAATCATATCAAGTAAATCAAAATGTTGCATATAAACTAGCCTACTAAATCAAAATGTAGCAGGGAGGAGGGAGAAGGAGGGGCGACTCGAGGAGGGAGTAGAGAGTATGACGGAGGAGGAATGCAGAACGAGGAGGGGCCGGCTGGCGGCGAGTGGAGGGAGGACAGAGGAGGAAGGTGGAGCGAGGAGGGGCCGGCCAGCGGCGAGTGGAGGGAGGACGGAGGAGGAGGCCGGTACCGAGTCCAGCGAGGAGGATGAGGTGACGGCGGCGCAGATCGGAGGAGGGGTTGAGGGGAGATCGCATGAGTGCGTGGATCTGTGGGTTATTGCGACTAGTTAACTTAGCAGCTGTGGTTATTGCGTAAATATGCTACTGCTACGACCCGTAGCAGTAGCGCTCTTTGTATTAACGCGCTGCCGCTATAACTGGCCTCGTGGTGGCGTCGTGGGAATTTTAGCAGTAGCGCGTCTTTGAGTGTACACGCTACAGATAAACTTATTTCAGCTGCGAGTTTTCTCCGCGCGCGCTACTTCTACTTAGCAGCAGCGCCTGATTTTAATGCGCGCTGCTGGTAATATTCTGTGTATAGGCTTTTCCCTAGTAGTGGAATCAGGCCGAGGCGGAGCTGGAGGCGGCGTCGGTCTAGGCTTGGACCGACGTGGCGGCAGCATGGGGGCGATCCGGCATGGAGCCGGCCTGGCGCGAGATGCCGGAGGGCACGGTGGTGACGGCGACGGTGTTTGAGCCATCTTTGGTGAGGGAGCGCGGCCGTGGGGGCCGGAGTGAGGTGGTGATCCTCGACCAGGAGGTCGTGGAGGTGGGGGGCGACACCCCGCTGCGAGCCGACGTGGTCGAGCGCGCGGGGGCTGATGGTGGTGGAGGCGGCGGCGTCCTGGGGGAGATGTCGTAGGCGGCGGTGCCAGAGGCGCCGTCGGCTATGTAGGAGGCACCGCGGGCGGCGGTGGCTGAAGTGGTGACGCAGGGCGTCCCGGCGCTCGAGTCGCCGTCGGCGCCGGGAGGGGCGTCGGAGGAGGTGCTAGCCGCATCGCAAGCGGACAGCGGGGGGCACGCCTTGCTGCCCTGGCAGGGTGCGCGCCGAGCTGCCGTGCCGCAGCCCACGCGGAGCGGGGGCGAGGCCGTCTTCGGGCCTCAGACCCAGGAGGAGGCGGCGCTGGATGCCATTAGCCGCCGCCTGCGAGGCCGGACGGAGCGGCTTGAGGCCTTCGCCCAGGCCGAGACGAAGCGAACACGCGACCTGGAGCGCGCCGTCCTGGTAAGTCTTTCTTCTTTGGTTTCCTTGTAATTTCTTCTTCGTGGGGGCGCGCCAGCGCACCCACTGGGTGTAGCCCCCGAGGTTCGGGCCAACTACATAGTAGTTGGGTCGAAGCTTTAGGTCGCCGGGCCTTATTCTGACTTTTGTCTTTTTTCAGCATCTTGATGCCTTCTGGGTTGCCGCCTTCAACCGTCTCCTGGGAAAGCATCGGGAGCTCAAGGAGCAGCTTGTTGCCAAGGAGGTGGAGGTTCACGTCGCCGTAGGTACGTTCGCGCTCTTTTCTAGTGGGGGCGCGCTAGCGCAACCACTCGGTGTAGCCCCCGAGATTCAGGCAAACTACGTAGTAGTTGGGCCAAATATTAAGTCTTGCTTTTTTCTTCTGCTGAACTTTTCTTTTTTGTAGCCAAGGTGCTGTCTTGGAGTAGCCGGCTGCTCCGGGCCGGTCATCATTACGACCGGCTTGTTGCTGATGCCGGCTGCCTTGGCGTCGAGGCGGCACAGGCGAGGGCAGAGGCACCTGTGGCCCAACGGTCTCTTGATGAGGCCAACCGGCTGCACGAGCAGCTGGCGGGTCACAAGAGCCGCTTTGAGGCCGAGGTGGAGCTCCTTAAGGCGGAGGCCGCCAAGGTGATGGAGACACAGCGGGCCCTGGTAGAGGCGGACCAGCAGCGCGGCAAGCTGGCCGACGACAAGGGCCGGCTCCAGGCCGAGGATGATCCTGCGGGAGCAGGCCGCCGCGGCCGAGGAGGCTCGTCAGGCTAAAGGCGGCCGAAGACAAGGACGCCGAGCTAAAGGCGGCCCTCGCTAAGGCGGCCGATGTGGAGAAGGCACTCGCGGAGCGCGACCGCGTCGTGGAGCGGGAGCGGCGTGGTATGTTGCTCGAGGCGCAGCACCTCGAAGAGTCATTCTCCAGTAAGTGCTGCTTCTTGTAATTTGCCGGGTCGGGACCCGGCTTCTCTTCCTTGTTGTTATTCTAATCTTGCTTCTTCTTTTACGGCAGGGGCCTTCCCAGAGACGCAGCGGCTGGCGGAGGAAGCCGTCCGCTACCGGCGCGACCCGACCGGCGTTGTCAGGTCTGGGACGGATCCGCGGGTGGCCTGGACCTTCCTGGAGATCATCGCCGCTGCAGAGGCCCGCCTGCGGGTCCTGGGGACGTAGATGGAGCGGTTGTCCCAGGCTGTCACCGCGATGACGACGGCCCTATGGTCAGACTCCGTC
Source organism: Triticum dicoccoides (assembly GCF_002162155.2). Taxonomy (NCBI): domain Eukaryota; kingdom Viridiplantae; phylum Streptophyta; class Magnoliopsida; order Poales; family Poaceae; genus Triticum; species Triticum dicoccoides. Next base: position 36,199,898 of record NC_041381.1, on the reverse strand, counting down.
CTTCCGCGCAGCTTCTCGCGCCTGGCGCGTTGGTTGGAGATGGGCCCGGACCGCGTTGGCGAGTGGCGTGTTTCCACCGCCCGTGCCGGTGCCGAGATGGCGCTTCGATTCGCGTTGTCCTGGCATTCGGATGGCGCTTCGATGCAGCAACTCATGGAGGAGTTCCGCGTTGCATGGCCGGTCGTTTCTTCGCTGGCGGTGTCCTTCTTGCGCTTCTTTGACTTGAGCGCGTCGACGAGGTAGTACGCATTGCGATCGCGCAACGCCCTGCTCACGATGAATGGTCCCTCCCATGGAGGGGACAGCTTGTGCTGGCCTGTCTGCTCTTGGACGAGTTGGAGGACGAGGTCGCCCTCACTATAGAAAAACCCCTACTAATGGCGCACCTAATATGGCTATTAATGGCGCATCTGTGGTGCGCCATTAACAGCACGTCATTAGTAATTTTTACTAATGGCGCACCACCTGGTGCGCCATTAGTATCTGGTATACTAATGGCGCACCGTGGGTGCGCCATTAGTATAGGCCAGGGTGCGCCATTAGTATGCCTCCCAGGGGCCATGTATACCCAGGTGCTTTGGCATACTAATGGCGCACCACCACTGGATGCGCCATTAGTAACCGCGACATACTAATGGCGCACTACCCAGTGATGCGCCATTAGTATGCACTGTCATACTAATGGCGCACTGTCATGTGATGCGCCATTAGTATGAATATTAGGGTTTTTTTTATTTTTTTATTTTCTGTTTTTTGCACAGGTTACAAAATGTATAATTTGACAAAATATAGGCAGCACACATAACAAAAGATTCATCGAATACAATAGAAGATTAGTCTTTGAATACAATTCATCATATTAGTCTTCGAATACAATTCATCATATTAGTCTCCGAATTAAAAAGACCGAACAAAGATAGAACATTATATTACAAGTCTCGAGACCGCGAGTAGCGAGTTTGTCTTCACATTACAAGTCGATATCGATCATCTAAACTACCATCACATAGAAGAGAGCTGCGGTCATCACGATGAGCATCATCACGATGAAACTCGTCTTCATCCGGTTCTTCCAACACTCCCTCCCCTCTCCCGCTAGATAGCGAGCGTATCTAGATTCGGCCTCGGCCCTAGTGGTGTACCCTTTGTAACTGTTACCACTGAATCGGTGAACCTGTCTCCGACACTCCTCCCAGTTATCGTAGACTCCGGGAACCTTACCCTTGTACACGACATACGTCGGCATCGCTATGCACTAGCCAAACGAAACGTTAGTACCAATTCACAGACAATACATAAGCAATATATAAGTATGCAACAGAACGATCGGAAGAGAAAAGCAAGACATTAATAGCATCGATTACATCTAAGTTGAACGACTCTCGAAACCAAAGAGACATACTACAAGTTCATTAAAGTTTAATTACAACAGCATCACTGCTTTCGACTCGACTCAAGGGACCGGAGCATGGATGAAGCCGCCGTCTATCGTGGAAGTCATGAAATAACGGTCGTTGTCAGCCTGCATTTGTAGCATTGTGTCGATGTCACTGTTGGACGGTTGATTGTTGAGGTAGAACTGCCCCGAGGTACGAAGGACATCTTGATGGATGATTTCCGCAAACTCCGACTGGATGCGAAAGAATTCTTGTCGGAGGTCCGCGTCCTGGATTGCCGACACGCTCTTTGCCCAATCTTTGAGTTTACTCGGTAGCAGAAGTTGATGATGGTCCCGTACGATCGCCCGCATGTGATGGATAGCGTAGTAGGCACCCTTCTGACCGCCAGGCGGCTGCTTGACGCAGCAGAACATCGTATTGTGGGAGAACACGTGCTTGCCGTACTTACGAATAGGCCTGGTGAAGGTGCCTCCAGATTTGGCGTAGCCGGGGAGAACATCATCAAGAACCTTCTTGACATTTGTGTAGTCTACGTTCGACTGACGGTCCGGGTCGAAACACGTGGCCATGGAATATTTGGGGCTTAGGAGGATGAGCGTGCAACGTGTGTCACTGCAGAAAACACGAAATGTTAAAAGAAAAACGATCAAAATGTAAGAATTCATATGTTACGGGCCGGTTGAGGGGAGGACTTACTCGGGAAAGTAAGGCACGAGGAAGTTGTCCTTATCTTGGTTTGCCAGAATGACGCCTTCGAGGAAAGAACTCGCGACTTGCCGGTCCCCAGCGCTGCCCAAGATCTTGGCACGCATGTAGAAGGGGTCGACTATCACGATGTCCGGGGTCTTGTCGCGAATGATCCGCATCTCCATACTCAGCGAAAATAGCCGAACGAAGGTGTAGTGCAGCGGATGAAGGTTCAACATAGCGTGGATGTCATCAAAACGCAGGACGATCGTACGCCCGATGGAGTTATCCACAAAGCCCTTGCCCTCTGGCACCTTGGCCGAGAAAACCGGGTATGCCACATCCTTCTCCCTGAGACGCCGCTTCTCCAAAGAAGGAACACTGTCATGCAGACTCCGCATAGCACCGGTTGCAGCATTGAGCATATTTGTCGGTAGCATCGCCCTACCCGCCACATGCACCCTCCTCGAGATATCCTGCGGTGAAGGTGGCCCGTCCTGAGCACGGATCATACTCAGTGCCGGCTGGCTCGCACCCTTCTTAGTCTTTCTTTTGCGTGCCTTCTTCTTCTCCTGTAATGGGACCGAGTTCTGCTCACAGACTGCCTTCTTGAGTGTGTTGGGGCTGATAATATTTCGCACCTCGCCTATCTGAGGCTCGGTGAAGTCGGCAGCTGGAGGCGTCTCCTGAGAGCTGAACGCCAGACGGCGCCTATTGCAACTTGGCTTCTCTGTGGTACCAGCTAGATCGCACACGTCTTTTGTTGGGTTTGGTTCTTGAGAAGGAGGCCCCATGAAGTCGCCATCGTACCCATGCTCGGCAAAGTACTGATCGACGTTGCCAAATGTATCATCGTCGTCGTTGTCGTTGTTCTGATCCTGTGCCATATGCATGTTTGGATCCAGTGGCATAGGGATGTCCGGCACCGTTACGGCGGTCTTGCCATGGGGCCGACTTGGCGCCGGCACGACTGGCGGTGTTGTCTTTGGGGTGGTGTCCCCCGCCCCCAAACGAATCTGGCTCTTCGGCCAAAGCAGGGGCCAGCTCAGGCAGGCGCTGAGGGTCATCACGTCTTCATCGTCGGCCCCGACGGGTCGAATCGGAGGTAACAAGTCGTCGCAGCCTGGCAGCACCCGAACCAGTTGAACCCTAAACAAGTTGGGTGGCATCTGGGTACCGTGGAACAAGGGGTTGCCCGGTTGAACGATTTTGCCCTTGGCGACATCGACCTACTCGTTGTTCACGAAGTGGAGGAGAGTGCACGCAACATCGGCGGCGCCCTGCGAAAACAAGTAGGGCGTTAGGGATGCCCTGTCAAAGGCAAGGAGATGAAGTCCTCGGCCGAGAGAGGCTTAATTAGTTACCGTGATGATGGCGTCGAGCTCGGCTAATGTCGATGCACCGCCAACGGCGGGCGTGCAGTTGACGGAGGGGCCGCTTGCTGAAGAGGTGCCGGCCGGCATACACCCGGGTGCATTAAGCTCCCGTGCCGGCGTCGGAGACACCAATGCCGCCTCCGCCGGAGGCACCAATGGCCCCGCCATCGCATTATGCAAGTTGCTGGCCGTGAAGCTAGGAATCGGGGGCGGCCCCTGTTGGCCGCCCGCAATCCACGCACTCAACCCCGAGATCAAGGTAGGCACAAGGGCGGTGATCGTCGCTCCGAGTCGTTGTTCCACTTGCTCTTGGACAATCTCCGGAATACGCGCCACCTGTGCCTTGAGTTCTTGAACCTCTCGCGCCTGGCTTTCCGAGCTGGTCTTTTTCTCCTTCCGCACACCAGCGGTATAGTATGACCCCCATTTTGTCGACAAGCCTTTGCCGGCCACACGACCAGCTGACGTCGGCTTACTGAGCTTATCCTTGTTCTTCATTACATTCAACCCCCTATTTAGAGTGGTGTCCCAAGGGTTGCTCTTAGTCGACCCCGCGCTACTGCTTTCAGTCGCCTGCGGAAGGAATGTGAATCATTTAGAAATTTGTCTTTATTAATTAGAATGCAACCATATGGAGCTAATTACGCGGGGGTGTATTCCTTACCAGAACAAGCTCAAGCTGCCTGGTCTTCGGATCTGTGGTAAGCTCCTTTGTTTTCGGGTCCTTCTTGTACCGGGCCCTGACAAAGTTCCTGGTCTGCTTGTCACCGTATTTATCGAAGAGGGGCGGTAGGCCTTGCTCGGCACGGTCCGCCTCCTCCTTGTCCCATATAGGCTCCGCCACTCTGTAACCGCCGGGACCGAGTGTGTGTTCCCCTATGTTCAGCTCCCGCATTTGTTTCCCCCACTCACTTGATTGGGAGCTTGCGGTGCTCGAGCAATTGATCTTGAAGTCGTTGTAGTCATCTTCGGTGATCGAAGGATTTTTCTCCTTGATCTTCTGATAACGCTCACCTTTCTCGATCATTCTCTTCACATTGCTTTTCCAAGTAGACAGGGCCTTGCTCATCTTCGTGAGGGCAGCATTGTTCACTTTATTCCCTTTGAGGCTTGTGTTTTCAAATTCAGCGGGGAACTTGTATCGTTCGTGCAGCTTCGTGAAGAGGAGGTGGCGCAAATTCCCTCGGTCAGGATGCCTCAGGTTCTCGGTGTTGATCGAGACGGTGCTCCGGACAATGCACCCGAGCTGAAGCGAGTACCCCTTGACTATTCGTTCGGGCGCCGTTGGATTCCCGTTGGAGTCCACTTCAGTAACTTCCTCCTTGAGGGTGCGGAGCACGATCGGGCGCCGGTCCTTCCGTTGCCTCTTCGGTTGGCTGCCATCTGTGCGTGCGCCGCCATCATCAATGGTGGCATCCTCGGCGGCACCATCAGTGGTGGCATCAGTGTGGTCATCCTCGGCGGCACCATCCGTGGTCTCAGGATCGGTGGGGAAGGCGGCAGCCTCATACAAGTGAGGTTGTTCCTCCATCTCCTGGGACAGCTCCCAGAATGCCTTGCCGCCCGAACCCCCGGCCTCATCGTTGTGGGCCATGTTTCTCTCTAAATAGAAACAAAGTTTGATCAAAAAGTTGGTTATTGTCAAGGAACAAGATCATGGTCTCATCATTTAGGGTTTGTCGACACCGAGGCATCCTAAAATCTAAGCTTTTATCATTGAGGGTTTTTCGATGCCGAGGCACCCTAAAAGCCTAACCTTTCATCATTTCGATTTTTATCGACACCGAGGCACCCTAAAAGCCATGCATTAGTCACAAGTACGCCGGGGCACTTGATCCTACTTAATTAACTACTAAGATACCCCGGCCCATGCATTAGTCACAAGTACTCCATATGTCCTATTTTTAGCAAAGTCATGCTAAAATTCACGGAAAATTTCAGCATGACCTTTGCTGAAAATAGGACATATGGAATACCCGAATTTGCCGGAACGGAAGTTAATCGACAGTCTTGCAAACTCAAGGGCCTCTCGGGGTACCTGCAATATCATCACGGCACGATGGTCGGAGACAAAACCCAGCAAACTAGCACAAACCCAGCAAACTCAAGGGCCTCTACTTTCATATGGATGAAAAGGCCACAATGTGCCTCTACTAGCACCACAATCTTAGCTAATAAGGGCTCAAAAAAAGACTTTAATATGTCTGATGATCCAATGGATTGGTATCTATCATCTGCTACCAACATGTATTTTTTTTTGAGAGAGATGGACTACCAACGTGTATTATGCTATTTAATTAAAGCTCATGCCATGCTTATCTTACATCAGATTTATTTATTCTAAGCTATAATTATTTGCCAGTTGCTTGGCAGTACCTACTAGACATTGTGGCATCATGCATGCTGTGTGAGGTGAGGCAATTTATGGCACATAGATGTTGATCCACTGACATTCATAAATTTCAGAAGAGAAAACAGCAGGCATTGCCCATGCAGTATTTACTGCTAACCAGGGAGAAGAGGTTCTTATTTTCACTCCCGCAAATTGCCAAAGCTGAAGTTATATTCTGTTCTTGCTGTATAAACTTTGGTAACATGAACATAGCGGTTGATATAATGTACTACTCCTTTATCAAAGATGGAGTACCTCTGTACCATAAGTCTTATATTTTGATACGGACGGAGTAATATTTTGGTTTGCTTCTAGTGGTGATAGAAAGTAATAATTGTCTCAGAAATGCAGAGTACTCTGTTTCTGATAAATAAATAGATCCCAAGAGACACGAAATTAAGTTTATTTTTTGTGCGCTACAAATGGGCTAGCAATCCAGCGGGGCAGGCCATCCACTGGTGACAAAAAACTTATTGCTCAAGCTTTGGTTAGCAACACTTGTTGGTCTATTTCTAAAAAAAACACTTGTTGGTCTTCTGCAACTGTGTTTAAGTGCTGGAGAAATTATTGTTCTTGGAGCATTAAGTATTTGGAAGACTGGTCATCCATTCTGCAAACTTTGTTCTGGCTTTGTACCATACTGTTTTTTTTTATCTAGACTAGACTAGAATACAGTTTGCCATTAGGATTTTTCAGATCTGTGTCACACCATTACAATTTAATCTGTGTTAATCCCAGTCGTATAAAACACGCTTGAAATGACTTGGAAAGTTCACCAGAGATCGCGTACAGCTGAGAATGTAGCATTGTGCTGTATGTGTTCCTGCGATGACTGAGTATGACGCTTTTCTCTAAAACAAAAAGAAATTCTCTAAAAACTGAGTATGACTCAGATTAACCACTACAAGTACTGGACAGCAGCAGGAGCAACCTCAGTCCCAGGGCAACACAATTTCTACAGCATTAATTTTGGACTTGTAAATGTCGAGATAACTTCTACTCTAGACCAAAACCCAAACCATGGCTTACGAGGATTCATTTTGGTCGAACTGACGCAACTTTGATACCTTGCTTATAGATATAAAATGCAGTGATTGAAGATAAGCGACAATAGCTAAGGCCTGCCTGCCGCAGGTTTATGTTGCACTAGGATTAGTATGTGACACTAGAAGCAGAAGTTACTACTTAATTATTCTATGAAAAAACTTACTAGTTCACTGTGACACTACAAGCGGAGGACGGAAACATGAGCTTTATATCTGTTACTACTTCCCAAGTTGGAATACAACTCCAAATCTGAGGCCTTGTTTACAGAAAATGCAGTGAACTGCACTGCCACTAAAATGCATCAGCGCAACAATGTAAACAATGTAACTCCAGAACTGAGACCTTGTTCCGATACAAAATGCAGTGAAATGAACTACCAATAAAATGTACTAGAGCAGCAGTGTATTAACCCAAAAGCCAAGACCTTGTGCAGAGGGAGAGGGGGAGAGGGGGAGAGGAGGAGGGGGAGCTCACG
>NC_041381.1:36191089-36192227 GCF_002162155.2 Triticum dicoccoides | reverse complement strand
TGTAAACAATGTAACTCCAGAACTGAGACCTTGTTCCGATACAAAATGCAGTGAAATGAACTACCAATAAAATGTACTAGAGCAGCAGTGTATTAACCCAAAAGCCAAGACCTTGTGCAGAGGGAGAGGGGGAGAGGGGGAAAGGAGGAGGGGGAGCTCATGGGAGCCGGGGAGTGGGGCGCGGGGAGGATGCCGGTGAGTGGGGCGCGGGGAGGATGTCGGGGACGAGGTCCGGGTGGGGTCGGGGCGGCGTCGGGGCGGCGGGGCAGCGTCGAGGCGGCGGCGCCCTGCGAAACCACGATGAGAATGCAATACACACCAAAGAATATCATATACAAGATTTGCAGAAATTAAACAAGGTGAGACCCACACTATAACCATACATTTGACATTCTTAATTACAATTCAGTTTTGAAAAATGGAATTTCACTTAGGCCCTGGAGAAAATCTAAATGGGAAAATTATGCTATTCCACAACCTCTCGAAAGCTGCATTTTCGGTCGTTGCAACATTTTGTTATAATTAATATTATTTCATGAAAAAATAGTTATAATACTATTTATTATCCAAGTGAATCAAAATGAATGTTTTCCTACTATTGCCAATTGGAACAAAAATATTTCATATGTTCGTATTACTGCCAGTTCTAGGCTTCAACATGAGAAGTACTAATTCCCTAGGGATTAAGAGAGCATCAGCGCGCTATAAAACACCACAAACTTGCTCACGAAATTCTTAGAAAAGAACAGTGTACATATGGGAACAGCAAAGGTAAGCTCACATACATCTACAATAGTAAATACTGCGGCAAATTTTCCCAACAAGTCCATTTACACATGGAATCAACCACACTAAAAAAGCAAATGTAAACTACGCGAACCTAGAAAATCATTCATCACCCATGAGGAATTTGAGATACAACCATACAAGTAAGGATGGAGATGTTCAGTATGGGATGAATCGAAACGGGAAGATGAGACCTCACCGCGTTCTGCAGCGGTTATATTCTGCGACGGTGGTGTGGACGGGGCGGCGTCCGGGCGGCGGGGTCGCGTCGAGGCGGCGGGGCAGCGTCGAGGTGGCGGGGCAGCGGCGTCGGGACGGGGTCGAGGCGGCGTCCGGGCGGCATCGAGGCGAC
>NC_041381.1:36185771-36191079 GCF_002162155.2 Triticum dicoccoides | reverse complement strand
GAGGAGAGGGGAAGGGGATCTAGGGCGAGGGAGAGGGCGAGGGAGAGGGAGGGCGAGGAGAGGGCGAGGGAGGGACAGGGCGAGGGCGAGGGCGAGCAGTGGGTCAGGGCAGCGGCGGCGGCGGCGGTGGATCGAGAGGGAGAGGGAACTGGCGAGGGGGAGAGGGAAGGGGGGATCGGGCGAAGGGGGAGAGGGAAGGGGGGATCGGGCACAATACTAATGGCGCACCTCACCGTGGTGCGCCATTAGCATGTCCATCCTAATGGCGCACCTCACCGTGGTGCGCCATTAGTATTTTTTTTTATTTCAACTCGAGCCAACAAGTTATGTACCACCAGAACTGATCCACATCAAGTCCCCTCTACTAGCTCGACTGGTCAGCAGCCAGTTCTCACACTAGGAGGTCCTGGGTTCGACTCCTAGGCTCCACAATTTTTTTTTAGCATTTAAAAAGTTGTTTGATACTTATTTGTGTTTAAATATGTTCAAACTTGTTTAAATAATAACAGTAATATTTTTTTTATAAGACAGTAGCATTTAAAAAGCTGTTTGATACTTATTTTTTTATAAGACGGTGCGCGGGGTGCGGGGGGTCGGCGGCGGCAGTTGAGTAGGGGAATCGAGGGTGCGGGGGGTCGGCGGCGGCGGCCGGTGGACTGGGGGTGCTCAGCGGCAAGGGGGACCAGATCTGGCGAGGTGGGATAGCGATCGAGATGGAGGGGGATCGAGATCGAGTGTCCATGAAATTTAAAAATATTCATGATAGTTCAAAAAGTACCCATGAAATATAATCGAGAAATGAAGGCTACGATTTAAATACAATCGATCTTAGCTAGCTATCTGTTCACAATCTTCTTGCCCTTCTTTTTCGCAAATGGAGTTCTTCCGTGGAACGGACGTCCTTTAGGTATGGTGGTCCTGCTTCTTCTTGTGGTGTATGCTGCTACTTCATCATCGTCGTCATGTTCGATCCTCGGGTCGCCGTACTTGTCGAAGTCTTGCTCATTGGCTACTCCATCCATTTCGATGATCTTCCTTTTGCCTCTACTCACGACAACACGACTGGGCTTTGGCGGGTCGGTAATGAAGAAGCATTGGTCCACTTGGGAAGCCAGTACCCATGGCTCATTTTTCGCCGTGACGTTTGCGCCCGCGGTTTTGGATTTGGCTTCGGGTATAACCATGGTGGTGAAATACCGGTCTTCTTATATGACGTTCTTGGCCCATCTGACACGGAACATCGGGACCTCGATCCTTCCGTAGTATCTGTCCTTGTCGTTACCGGTGTAGGATTCCATCTTTACCCCGGAGTTCTGATAACCATCGCTCTTCATGTCCTTGGCCTCGGTGTAGAATGTGTAGCCGTTGATATCGTACGCCTCATAGGTCATCAGGTTGTGCTCGGCGCCCTGTGACAAGGCGAATATGAGTTGTTCTTCCGCGGAAGAATCCTCATGTAAAGGGTACGACAGAAGCTTCTGCTTGAACCAACGCGTGAAACATGAGTTGTGCTCTTTGAGTATATCTCCGTCCATCCTCTGTTGGCCTCGGTCATTTTACGTCTTCTTAATAAAGGTTTTGTGCTCTACCACCCAAGGATCGACCACGTCTATGTGTTGTAGCGCGACTAGGTTTGCTCTTTCAAAGTCGGCGAGTCGACCCTCGAAGTCGACATGCATTTCGCGGCGACCCTCACGGTGACCCCATCCAGCGAGCCTGCCGAGGTGCCTGTTGACGGGCAGACCAATGGGGTTCTCGATGCCTAGATAATTCGTGCAGTAGGAGATGCACTCTTCGGTCAGAAAGCCCCTGGCTATGCTTCCTTCTGGACGTGACATGTTGCGAACGTATCCTTTGATGACACCATTCATCCTTTCGAACGGCATCATGCTGTGCAGGAACGTCGGCCCGAGTTGGATGATATCCTCCACTATATGGACCAGCAGATGCACCATAACGTCGAAAAATGCGGGCGGGAAGTACATCTCAAGCTCGCATAGTATCACCACGATCTCTTCCTGTAGCCTTCTGAGTTGCCTCACGCCAATCAACTTTCGAGAGATGACGTCGAAGGAGTTGCATAGGCCAAATAGCGTTTCACGGACCTGCGCGTCCATGATCCCACGGATTGCAACTGGAAGTATCTGCGTCATCAGCACGTGACAGTCGTGAGACTTCATCCGCTGAACTTCTGCTTCGCTGGGTCTAGGTATCTGCTTATCTTCCCCGCGTAACCGTAAGGAAGTTTTACTCCTAGGAGGCAGGTGAAAAACTGCTCGATCTCCTCCTGACTTAGAGTGAAGCACGCGGGAGGGTAGTCATTTCCGGTCTTCTTGGCCTTTTTGCCTTTGCCTCATCATCATCATCATCATCATCATCATCATCATCATCATATATAGCGTGAAGCTCCTGCCTGATGCCCATTGATTTCAAGTCTGCCCTTGCTTTCGGCCCATCTTTGGTCCTCTCTGGCATGTTGAGCAGGGTACCAAGAAGACTCTCGCACACGTTCTTCGTGATATGCATGACATCAAGTCTGTGAGGCACACGGTGGATCTTCCAGTACGGCAAGTCCCAGAAAACAGACCTCGTTTTCCATACCTTCAGCAGCGGCTCTGGCGCCTTTCGCTTCTTTCCCGGCTCTGGCGCCTTTTGCTTCTTTCCCAGCAGTGGGCAGTCTTTCCAAATTTTCAACAGCTTGTCTATTTCCTCGCCGCTCCTCGTACACGGGCGTTTTCGGGGTTCGGTTTCACCATCGAATAGATCCTTGCGTTTCCTCCACGGGTCATCGTCGCGAAGCCACCTTCGATGTCCCATGAACACGGTTCTCGAAGACCCGGGATCTCTATCTAGCTGGCGATACGTTGTGTCATCCATGCACCTTACGCATCTAGAAAATCCGTGGACTACCTGCCCCGCAAGATATCCGTAACCGAGATAGTCGTGCACCGTCGTGAGCAGTGCGGCTCTCATAGGGAAATATTCTTTCTCTGCGGCGTCCCACGTATTGGCTGGCGTTTTCCACAGCGTGTCAAGCTCCTCTTTCAGCAGCCCCAGATACAGATTGATGTCGTTCCCTGGTTGTTTCGGCCCTTCAATTAGCATACTCATGTGAATGTACTTCCTCTTCATGCACAACCAGGGGGGAAGGTTGTACATCCACACAAACACAGGCCAGGTGCTATGTGTGCTTCTCTGGCTGCCAAACGGATTGACTCCATTAGTGCTCGCGCCCAGCACGATGTTCCTTGGATCGTTCCCAAATTCTGGGTATTCAAAGTTCAACGCTTGCCACTGGCTCGCATCCTTAGGGTGACTCAGCATCTTGTCTTTTTTATCTATCTCCGGATCATTTGCATCATCTTCTCGCTTCTTCTCCTCCCTATCCGCGTGCCAACGCAGGAGCTTTGCTACCTTAGGATCCGCGAAATACCGCTGCAGACGAGGAGTGATCGGAAAGTACCACACCACTTTTCGAGGAGCTTTCTTCCTCTTCTTGTATCGAGTGACACCGCACACCGGACATATGGTAGACTCCGCGTGCTCGTCCCGATAAATGATGCAATTGTTCATGCACACATGGTATTTCACGTGCGGTAAATCCACATCAAGTCCCCTCTACTAGCTCGACTGGTCAGCAGCCAGTTCTCACACTAGGAGGTCCTGGGTTCGACTCCTAGGCTCCACAAATTTTTTTTTAGCATTTAAAAAGTTGTTTGATACTTATTTGTGTTTAAATATGTTCAAACTTGTTTAAATAATAACAGTAATATTTTTTTTATAAGACAGTAGCATTTAAAAAGCTGTTTGATACTTATTTTTTTTATAAGACGGTGCGCGGGGTGCGGGGGGTCGGCGGCGGCGGTTGAGTAGGGGAATCGAGGGTGCGGGGGGTCGGCGGCGGCGGCCGGTGGACTGGGGGTGCTCAGCGGCAAGGGGGACCAGATCTGGCGAGGTGGGATAGCGATCGAGATGGAGGGGGATCGAGATCGAGTGTCCATGAAATTTAAAAATATTCATGATAGTTCAAAAAGTACCCATGAAATATAATCGAGAAATGAAGGCTACGATTTAAATACAATCGATCTTAGCTAGCTATCTGTTCACAATCTTCTTGCCCTTCTTTTTCGCAAATGGAGTTCTTCCGTGGAACGGACGTCCTTTAGGTATGGTGGTCCTGCTTCTTCTTGTGGTGTATGCTGCTACTTCATCATCGTCGTCATGTTCGATCCTCGGGTCGCCGTACTTGTCGAAGTCTTGCTCATTGGCTACTCCATCCAATCCGATGATCTTCCTTTTGCCTCTACTCACGACAACACGACTGGGCTTTGGCGGGTCGGTAATGAAGAAGCATTGGTCCACTTGGGAAGCCAGTACCCATGGCTCATTTTTCGCGGTGACGTTTGCGCCCGCGGTTTTGGATTTGGCTTCGGGTATAACCATGGTGGTGAAATACCGGTCTTCTTATATGACGTTCTTGGCCCATCTGACACGGAACATCGGGACCTCGATCCTTCCGTAGTATCTGTCCTTGTCGTTACCGGTGTAGGATTCCATCTTTACCCCGGAGTTCTGATAACCATCGCTCTTCATGTCCTTGGCCTCGGTGTAGAATGTGTAGCCGTTGATATCGTACGCCTCATAGGTCATCAGGTTGTGCTCGGCGCCCTGTGACAAGGCGAATATGAGTTGTTCTTCCGCGGAAGAATCCTCATGTAAAGGGTACGACAGAAGCTTCTGCTTGAACCAACGCGTGAAACATGAGTTGTGCTCTTTGAGTATATCTCCGTCCATCCTCTGTTGGCCTCGGTCATTTTACGTCTTCTTAATAAAGGTTTTGTGCTCTACCACCCAAGGATCGACCACGTCTATGTGTTGTAGCGCGACTAGGTTTGCTCTTTCAAAGTCGGCGAGTCGACCCTCGAAGTCGACATGCATTTCGCGGCGACCCTCACGGTGACCCCATCCAGCGAGCCTGCCGAGGTGCCTGTTGACGGGCAGACCAATGGGGTTCTCGATGCCTAGATAATTCGTGCAGTAGGAGATGCACTCTTCGGTCAGAAAGCCCCTGGCTATGCTTCCTTCTGGACGTGACATGTTGCGAACGTATCCTTTGATGACACCATTCATCCTTTCGAACGGCATCATGCTGTGCAGGAACGTCGGCCCGAGTTGGATGATATCCTCCACTATATGGACCAGCAGATGCACCATAACGTCGAAAAATGCGGGCGGGAAGTACATCTCAAGCTCGCATAGTATCACCACGATCTCTTCCTGTAGCCTTCTGAGTTGCCTCACGCCAATC
>NC_041381.1:36174436-36185761 GCF_002162155.2 Triticum dicoccoides | reverse complement strand
TCGAAGACCCGGGATCTCTATCTAGCTGGCGATACGTTGTGTCATCCATGCACCTTACGCATCTAGAAAATCCGTGGACTACCTGCCCCGCAAGATATCCGTAACCGAGATAGTCGTGCACCGTCGTGAGCAGTGCGGCTCTCATAGGGAAATATTCTTTCTCTGCGGCGTCCCACGTATTGGCTGGCGTTTTCCACAGCGTGTCAAGCTCCTCTTTCAGCAGCCCCAGATACAGATTGATGTCGTTCCCTGGTTGTTTCGGCCCTTCAATTAGCATACTCATGTGAATGTACTTCCTCTTCATGCACAACCAGGGGGGAAGGTTGTACATCCACACAAACACAGGCCAGGTGCTATGTGTGCTTCTCTGGCTGCCAAACGGATTGACTCCATTAGTGCTCGCGCCCAGCACGATGTTCCTTGGATCGTTCCCAAATTCTGGGTATTCAAAGTTCAACGCTTGCCACTGGCTCGCATCCTTAGGGTGACTCAGCATCTTGTCTTTTTTATCTATCTCCGGATCATTTGCATCATCTTCTCGCTTCTTCTCCTCCCTATCCGCGTGCCAACGCAGGAGCTTTGCTACCTTAGGATCCGCGAAATACCGCTGCAGACGAGGAGTGATCGGAAAGTACCACACCACTTTTCGAGGAGCTTTCTTCCTCTTCTTGTATCGAGTGACACCGCACACCGGACATATGGTAGACTCCGCGTGCTCGTCCCGATAAATGATGCAATTGTTCATGCACACATGGTATTTCACGTGCGGTAAATCCAGAGGACACACGATTTTCTTCGCCTCCTCCAAACTGGTCGGGCACTTGTTCCCCTTGGGAAGATGTTCATGCCAGAATGACATGTTCTCGTCGAAGCATGCGTCGGTCATTTTGTGTTTTACCTTCATCTCCAGAGCCATGAGCGTTACTTTCAGGCGGGTATCCTCGGGCCTGCATCCTTCATACAATGGAGTAACCGCGTCTAACTCAAGTTGATCCATCTTGGCTTTCTCTCGGGCGGCAGCTCTTGCGTTATCCGTCTGCTTGAGAAGCAGCTCTTGAATATGAGGGTCCTGCACCCAGCCCATCGATGGTCCAGCGTCGTCTGCTCCGCCGGCATCATCATCATGTCCTGCATCTTCTACATGATGACTGTGTACAGCATCACCGTCGTGATCATCTCCTGGGGATTCTTCGTCTTCTCGCCCCCCCGAGCCGCGGTGGTTGTCTTGCTGCCCTTCCTCATTTCTTTCCCGGCCCCCATGGACGACTTCGTAGTCATCTTCATCACCTTGCCACCGATAGCCATCCATGACACCACGCAAGAGCAGGTGGTCCCGCACCTGCCCGGAATCTGGGTCCGCAATAAGGCTATTCAGCTTGCATCTTCGACACGGACATCTTATCTCCGTCTCATTCTTTTGAAGCATCTCGGCCTTCGCGGACCTCAAAAACCTATTCACGATGCCTTCGGTCATCGTGCGGATCATGGTCGCCTGCGGGGTAGAGCAAAACGATATTTTAGAACCAAGAAAAAATTTGGCATGACTTTCCCTAAAAATAGGACCAAAAAGAATGCTTAATGCCAAAATTCTCGCCGAAACGGAAATGAATCAACATTCCGGCAAAATATTGGCAACTATCGCATTTCAAATACCGGTACACCTCCAAACACAAACACATATGCAACACCACAAACATATGCAACACCACGAACATACATAGATCTAGCTAGGCCATAAAAAGTGCATGTGCACATTGTTGTAGGGAGAACAACATAAATATAGCTTCCCCCCTTACTTACCTAGCAAAACAAGGTAACTTAACCACTTAATTTGAATGAATCTATGGTGGAAATGAGGTGAAAAAGAGGAGGCACCCGAGACAAGGAGGAGGCGGTGGAGAGAATGAAGTGGGGAGAAAGTGAGTGTGGGAGGAGAGGTTGTCCAAAATATCTTGTTGCTGCCCACTTACTAATGGCACACCAGCAACAAATGCGCCATTAGTAATCCAGGTTACTAATGGCGCACCCCCTGGTGGTGCGCCATTAGTACTTTTGCAAAAAAAGGAATAAAAACAATAATAAAAAAATAACATTAGTGGCACACCTTCTGGCTGGTGCGCCATTACTAGTTACAACTAGTAATGGCGCACCACCAGCGGATGCGCCATTAGTATGTTTGGACAGGCGCACTAGTTCAAAAAAAAATTTGGTACTAATGGCGCACCGTGGGCAGGGTGCGCCATTAGTAGTTTCAACACTAATGGCGCATCAGATGGTGGTGCGCCATTAGTATATACTAATGGCGCACCACATGTCTGGTGCGCCATTAGTGTCAATTCCATCTATAGCCCTTTTCCTAGTAGTGCCTCGCGGAACGCGAGGGGATTGATCTTCTTGCCGTTGTAGTGCCTCATGCCTTGCTGGTAGATAGCCGAACGACTAAGTGCCAGAAGGCGCGCTTCTTTGAGCAGGTCGACGCCGTCTTCGCGTGCCTCTCTGGCTTCGGCTTAGGTGTACATCATGACGCGCGGCAAGTCGAACTCGACGTTGGTCGGGATGAAGGCTTCAGCTCCATAAACGAGGAAGAGCGGGGTGAACCCGGTCGACCGATTCGGCATGGTGCGCAGACTCCAAAGTATTGCTGGCAACTCATCAAGCCAGCTACCGGGTGAGCGGATAAGTGGATCGACGAGTCGCGGCTTGATGCCGGACAGGATGAGTTCGTCGGCCCGCTCGACCTTCCCGTTTGACTACGGATGCGCCACGGAGGCCAGGTCGAGGCAGATGCCGGAGACGGAGCAGTATTGCTCGAGCGCGCCCTTGGCAAAGTTGGTGCCGTTGTCGGTGATGACGCTATTCAGCATGCCGTAGCACACCGCTATGTCCTTGATGAACCGGACGGCTGTTGGCCTGTCCAATTTCTTGATAGGTCTTGCCTCGATCCACTTGGTAAATTTGTCCACTGCCACCAGTAAGTGCATCTTGCCGCCTCGAGCGGTTTTGAAGGGTCCCACCATGTCAAGTCCCCAGACTGCGAAGGGCCAGGCGATCGGTATGGTGCGGAGTGCTGACGCCGGTTGGTGGCTGCGTTTGCTGAAGCGTTGGCACCCTTCACATTTGAGAACGAGTGACTCGGCGTCTTCGAGGGCCGTGGGCCAATAGAAACCATGGCGGAACGCCTGGGCCACCAAGGATCGTGATGCGGCGTGGTGCCCGCACTCGCCCTGGTGAATGTCGAGGAGGATGTCGATGCCGCAATCCTGCTCGACGCATCGCTGGAACACGCCGGTAGAGCTGCATTTGACGAGCTCGTTGTTGATGATGCTGTAGGCGGATGCTCGTCGCTGAATTTGCCGAGCTTCGGTCTCGTCCATGGGGAGAACCCCATTCTCCAGAAACTCTGATATTGGGAGAGCCCAAGACGGAGCTGCAACCACTGCGAAGACGGCCACCAGGGTGGGTTCCGGGTCGGCGGCCCCCGAGATGGGTTGAGCAGCCCCCGGGTCGGGGATGGCGATGGTCGGGTCCGGGATAATGTTGGCCGGATTGAGCTGAGCAGCCCCCGGGCCGGGTTCGGCATTCCCTGGGCCGACTTGGGGTGCGGCCAGGTTGTCTGGAACATGAATAGACTCGGAGTCCGGCGATGGCTTGACGGACGGCTTGCGCAGGTGCTCGAGGGACACGCCGGACGGGATGGCTTGTCGTGATGAGGCGATCTTGGCGAGCGTTTCGGCTGCTTCGTTCTCCGCACGCGGGACATGGAGGAACTCGCAACCCTCAAAGGTTCCGGATAGCTTCTCGACGAGGAAGCGGTGGCTTGCCATGTTGGAGTCGCGGGCGTCCCATTTGCCGGAGCACTGCTGCACCAACAGGTCCGAGTCGCCGTAGCACAGGATGCGCCAGATGCCAAGTTCCTTGGCAAGCCGGAGGTGACGCACAAGGGCTTCATACACGGCGACGATGTTGGAGGCGGCGAAGTGGATCTGGAGCGCGTAGCAGAGCCGGTCACCCTTCGGGGATGACAGTACGATGCCGGCCCCCAAGCCGAGTCGCATCTTGGACCTGTCGAAGTGCATGCGCCAGTGCGTCGAGTCGGGAGGCGGCGGCAAGTACTGGGTCTCGGTCCTGTCGACGAGGAAATCGGCTAGGGCGTGAGACTTGATCGTGGTGCGGGGCTCGTAGAGGATGGTGTGGCCAGCTAGCTAGATCGCCCACTTGGCGACCCGGCCGGAGGCGTCCCAGCGCCCGATGATTTCTCCGATAGGCGTCGTGCTGACAATGGTGACGACGTGCTCTTGGAAGTACTGCTTCAGCTTATTGGCGGTGAGGTACACGCCGTAACACATCTTCTGGTAATGAGGGTAGTTCTGCTTGGAAATGGAGAGCACCTCGCTTAGTTAGTAGACTCTTCGCTGGACGGCTTGGATCTTGCCCTTCTCTGGTCACTCGACCACCAGCACTATGCTGACCGCCCGCGAGGTCGCGGCTATGTAGAGCAACAGCGTCTCCTTGTCGGTCGGCGCGGCCAAGACTGGTGCGGTGGAGAGCATGCGCTTGAGGTCTTGGAAAGTCTCGTCTGCCTTGCTGTTCCATTCGAACGGGCTTGTCTTCTTTAGCTGGTACAGGGGGAGCGCCCTCTCACCAAGCTGGCTTAGGAACCGGCTGACCGAGGCCAAGCACTCGGTGAACTTCTGGACGTCGCACAACCGAGCCAGCTTGCACATACGCTCGATGGCCTTGATCTTCTCCGGGTTCGCCTCAACGCCGCGTTTCGAGACGAGGAAGCCGAGTAGCTTTCCGGCCGGGACGCCGAAGACGCACTTTTCCGGGTTGAGCTTGACCTTGTATTCGCGGAGGTTGGCAAATGTTTCCTTCAAATCATCGAGGAGCGTGAGGTGCTGCTTGGTCTTCACCACAATGTCGTCCACGTATACGTGGATGTTGCGGCCGAGTTGCGGCAACATGCATTTCTGCATGCGGCGTTGGAAGGTGGCGCCGGCGTTCTTCAATCTGAACGAGATGGTGATGTAGCAGTACGCCCCAAAGGGCGTGATGAAGGACGTATTCAGGGCATCGGCCGGGTCCAGCTTGATCTGGTGATAACCGGAGTAAGCGTCCAGGAAGGACAGGAGCTCGCACCCGGCGGTCGAGTCGATGACTTGGTTGATCCACGGGAGAGCGAACGGATTCTTGGGACAGGCCTTGTTGAGGCTGGTGTAGTCGATACACATGCGCCAGGTCTTGTTCTTCTTCAGGACGAGGACTGCATTGTCCAGCCACTCCGGGTGAAATACTTCCATTATGAAGCCGGCCGCCAAAAGCTTGGCGACCTCTTCACCAATGGTTCTTCTCTTCACTTCAGAAAATCGTCGGAGGGGTTGACAGACAGGCTTGGCATCCTTTCGGACGTGAAGTTTGTGCTCGGCGTACTTCCTCGGGATACCCGACATGTCCTTGGGGGTCCATGCGAAGATATCCCGATTCTCACGGAGGAAGTCGACGAGCTCGCCTTCCTATTTGCTGTCGAGGCGGGCGCCTATGACAACGTACTTGCTGCAGCTGGGGTCTTCAGGGTTGAGCTTCACTTTCTTGGTCTCCTTGGAGGGTTTGAAGGCAGCCTCGTCGGCCGGGTCCGAGCTTGGGATCGATGCATCGGAGGCTTCGCCTACCAGGGCGACGATCCGGTCGAGCTGGCGCCGCTCCTCGGCAATGACCAGTGACTTGGCCAGCTTGGCGCCGTCTCGGGCGCACTCCAGAGACTTGCGGTAGTCGCCGGTGACGGTAATGAGGCCCTTGGGACTCGACATCTTCATCTTTAGGTACACGTAGTGGGGAATCGCCATGAACTTGGCGAGCGCGGGCCGGCCCGGCAATGCATGATATGCGTTGGGCAGGTCCACCACCTCGAACCAGATTGGTTCGTGTCGGCAGTGGCTGTTGTCGCCAAACAGGATATCGAGCCAGACCCGGCCAATATGCGAGCAGGAAAGGCCGAGCACGATGCCATGGAAGATTGTCCGGGTTGGCTCCAGGTCCTCGTCCTTGAGGCCGAGCTTGGTCATCGTGTCGCAGTAGAGGATGTTGATGCTGTTGCCGCCGTCGATGAGGACTCAAGAGAACTTGCATGTGCGTCGCGCGACGATGGTGGGGTTGAGGATGAGGGCGTATCCACCCGGACTTGGCATGACTGCCGGGTGATCCTCACGGGTCCAGCTGATCGGGCGATCTAACGAGTGCATGAAATTCGGCTTGGCCGGGATGACGGTGTTCACCTTCTGCCGAAGAAGGCGCTCGCTGTGCTTGTCGTCGCCGAGGCTGGTGAAGACGACGTAGGCCGCGTTCTGGTCTGGGCAGGCGTCGTTCCGCATCGCACCGCCGGCGGGAGGCAGCAATGAAGGCGGAGGCGGCTGCCCTGCGCCTGGAGCTGGAGCCGAAGCCGAAGGAGGCGGAACGTCTCCCCTCATGATGCGCTTGGTGATGGCGCACTGCCGAAGCGTGTGCATGGAGGGTCTTGTGCTGCTGTGGTGCTTGCATGGGGCGTCGAAACTCATGGCGGGCTGCCATGCCATCTTGCCGGTCTGCCGGCGCTTCATTGCCGGGTCCGCCGCGGGCTCGGCGGCCGCGACGAGCCGGTTGTCGTGACGCTGCGCCGGCTGGTCGGCCTTGCGCTTGTTGTTCTGATGATGCTGCTGCCGGCTGCTTTCGTCGGCCGGCTTCGGGGGAGGAACCGGCTTTGCCTTGCCGGCTTTGTCCAACGCCACCTGGATTTTCATGGCGGAGTCGGCGTTGGCGTACTTGTCCGCCGTCACATTAGCGCGGCCATGGTTGCCGGCTCGGAGCGTAAGCGCTTGTGCTTGAGGAGGGTGCCGTCTCGGCACCCGCTGACGAAGTACTGGATCACCTGGACTTCATGGACGCCCTCGCAGCTGTTTCGGAGCTCGGTCCAGCATGCGAGGTACTCGCGACCCGTCTCCGTCGGCCCCTGCACGCACATGGCGAGCTGGCTAGGGCGACCGGGTCGCTTGTAGATCCCCGTGAAGTTGCGGACAAAGTCCTCCTCGAAGTCGACCCACGCGTTGATGCTGCCCATCGGCAGACTGTTCAACGACATGCGGGCCGACCCCTGGAGCATGAGCAGTGCGTAGTGCCTGGCTAGACGACGATTGGCACCGGTGATGCCAATGGCCGTGGTGTAGTCGGTGAGCCAGTCTTCTGGCTTCACGGTCCCATTGTACTTGGTGGTGTCGCCGGGGAGCACGAACCATTTTGGAAAGGGCTCCTCCTGGATGTGTGGGCCGAAGCACGCCGGCCTGATAGCGCCGCTCTCCTCCACCTCCAGGGAGCGAGCGATCTGATCGAGGCGATGGTGCGTGTCGGCGTCGTCAATGGCGCGTGGGCCGAGTCGACTGGCGGCCAGGCCCCAAGGGGCCGGATCGGTTGGAGCCGGACGCCCGGCCAAGCTTGCCGTGTCCGCGCTGGGTCTCCGGGGCGGGCTTGTTGCCTAGAGCGTCGGCGGCGGTGGCGGCCGGGTTGCGTCGAGTTCGGGCTTGGCCGGAGTGCGCCTCGCCGAGTGGCAAGGAAGGCGTGTGCAGAAGTTCGCCGAGTCCACCAAGATGGGCGGAGCCGGATGCCGCCGGCTTGGCGAGCTGGTTGAGGCGATCCTGCTGGGTGTTGGCGACGCGGAGGAGCTCGCGCATTCGCCCGATGCGCTCCTTGAGCTCATTGCCCGCGAGTTGGTCGAGGCCGACCGCGGCTGCCTCCGCAGTGCGCATGTTCTTCACTTGGGTTTCGTAGACGGTCCGGACGGCGTCGAAGGCTCGGCCGATCGCTCCTCCCCGGGCGCGTGCGTCGGCGACCTGGCTTGGCTCGGCCGCGGTGGGCGTAACTCCGTGAGCGGCATCGTGCTCCATTTGAGCGGCCTCCAGGCGGCGCCTGGTGGCGGCCAGCGTCTCGGACAGGTCCCGCATCTGCTGGCGCCTATTCTGGAGCTGGGTTCGGGCTTCGGCGATGTTGGTGGCGTCGACGTCGGTGCCGATGGGGATGCGGAGGCTCTGCATCGCAGCGCCCAACGGATCGGACGGCTCTGTCCGTTTCGCGGTGGCCCTGGCCTCCGCGGCCTTCCTCGTCTTGCTCGACGAGGAAGAGGCGCCATCGGCTGTGACGTAGACCACCACATGGACGTCCATCTCCCCGGCGGCAATGCCACTGTCGAGGGAAAGGGGAAAGTCGGAGTAGCTGAGAACCTCGCTGGGGTACTCGTCGGCCGCGAGCGCTTTGGAGATGCGGAGCACGGCGAAGGAGGCGGCGAGCGCGCCGACGACGTCGTCCGCCAGCGTGACGGACTCGTCGGTGTAGGAGAAGGGCCCCGTCTGAAGCATGCTCCTGGCTAGCTCCTCGAGCTGCCCCACGGTGGGCGCCAACTGTCGTGATGAGCGCACGGCAGGTGCCAAGGGATTGCTAAAGAGAGGAGGAGGCTCGAGGGCGCTGGTGGTCTCTAGAGGCGAGGTTGGCATGTGCGGGCGCGGGACGCCGGACATACCCAGGTTCGGGCCTCTCTGGAGAGATAACACCCCTAGTCCTGCCGAGTTTGGTTGGATGATTGATAGTACAGTGTTGCTCCTCGAGCTGTGTGGAGGAGGAAAGAAGCTGGCCAAGGCTTGGGCTGCTCCTTCTCTCCGGTACTGATGTTGGGTGGCTAGTTCTATGCTTACTCGTGCTTCTGTTTCTTACTTTCCGTCTCTGCGTGCCTGTCCCTGTAGGCGTGGGTTCCTGGGGTTTTTATAGATCAACCCACCCAGGGTTACAATGGTAATATGCCAAGTCGGTGGGTCCGTATTGTCGGTGACCGGGATACCGGGCTGGGTCCCGCTTGTGGGCTCATGGTTCGCCGGGTTCCCGTAGGCGTGGGCCCCTAATGCCTAGGGGCAATGTGCGCCGTCTTGTCGATCACCAGGGCATGGCCGAGTCGAGTCGTGTACAGTGCTCTCCGTCAGGCTGCCGCTTGATGTCATCATCGGTGAGGGCGGAAGCACTGTTGCCACGCCAGCCTTGGTCAGCTAGTAGGTGAGGGGCACTGTTGCCATGCCCCGGCTGACCACAGGCATGGGTGAAAACACTGTTGTCTTGGTCATCGGTGGTTTAGGTCTCGTCCCATCGTACGGCCTGGATGGGACGGGAGCTGACCCGTGGCTGGGTTGCCGTGGACGCCACGGGTGGGGCTGGCTTGCTGTGGAAGCCTTGGTTGCGCCGGGTTGAGTTGTCTTGCGCCAGTTGTTGTGGCCGGGTTGACATACCTTGCCGGGTCGGAGAGTTTGGCTGGGTTGCGGGCCCTGCCGGGTCGAGCGACCCGGCCAGGCGCGTGCCGGCTCGCGGGGCGATGCGGGCCCCGCTGTTTTTGAAAAGGATCCTGGTTTCGTTGCCTGCCCGGGGTTCATCCCGCCGACATCTCCCACCCACAGGCCTATAAATGGGGTGCCTCTCTTCCTCTCCCACCCGCAAGCCAGATTTTATCCATTCTCTCCAACTTCAAACACCCAAGGGACCGAGCCCTCTCCAAGCGGCCATGTGAAGATGCAGCTCAATGGGCCGACCTTCAATCGTCCGCCTGTCGTGCCGGAGCTGCGCTACCCACCGGCCATGCTCGTGGAGAGGGAGCTCTGTGTGTGGGCGACTTCAAGGTGGAGGGGTTCCGTCGAACTCACCCACGCCTTCCTCAGAGCTGGCTATGCCCACTCCCACGGGGCTCGCCTAGAATGTTCACCCTCGATGAGGTTCGTGACTGCGGCAGCTCCTCCTAGTGCTCACGGTCACCTTCACCAACCCGTTTGACGTGTGCGAGCTCCTCGGCCAAGTCTTTTGGTGCGGCTGGGAGGCTATCTTCTTCATGGTGTACAACATCTACACCAACTACGAGAGCATCTTCCCCACTCCAGGCCAGATGCACTCCCTTCCCTACGACGAGGAGGAGAAGGTGTGAAGTTGAAGACTGTGTTGAAGGGGCGTGCGACCAAGGTGGAAGAAGGAGGTCAAGATGAAGATGTTCAAGAAGGGGTGCGAGCCCGAAGTCAAGCTCGTCATGTTTTAGTTTTATCGTTTTTATTTTGTTGCTTTTCTATGTCATGCGTGCCGTGTTGTGTCGTGTCGTGTCGTGTCCGTGAACTTATGGGTCCAAGTTATTATTGCCTAATGTAAGGGTACGGTGTGTTGCATCTTATCTATCCAAGTTATTATGTGTGTTAAAAAATGTCCGTGCCCAAACATATCATTTCTTCCCTAAAGTGGTTTTCATTAATGAAAACTTAATTGTTTGGCTCTGGAATAATTCAATTAGCTTCTACAAAAAGTGTCAACATTATGATTTACTGCCTAAATGAAATCAAAACAGAAAACAGAAAAACACGAAAGAGAACCTCCGAATGGGCTTAATTGGATGCAGTTGGCCCATTAGTCTAGCCTGCACTAGGCTCTACGCTTTGAATTTGGCCCACACAAGAACCTTTTTTTGACAGAAAGGTAGAGCAGAGAGCTGCATTTCATTGATCACAAGTTTCTGAATTCCTCATTTCTTCTCCCTTTTTTCAACATATTTAAATGTTGGTCAATTCTTCTCTTTTTTTAACATTTAAACAACTTTAACCAACATTTAAACTAGGTGAATTTCTCATACAATTTCAAGCTTACAAATTCCTCTATAATTCATGCCTTTCCATACATTTTCAACATTACAACCAGTGCGATTACCATACCTACAAATGCCCCAAAGTAATTGCAAATGGGTATTGGTATTTGTGCTTGATCTTCAAGCTTCCTAACCTTCTTCTTCAACATCCTATGCTCAACAGCAAGCTCTCTGTCAGTGCGTGCTTCGCTCTCCATCTCTTTTTTTGGAGCTCGTGCTGCGGCCACTGCCGTTCGTGGCAGCATGCGCAACCATTCTTCATGCTCTTCTGGTAGTTCATTCATAATAGTCTTGGCCACATCATCGACCCAAAGAAAGAAGCATGTCACCGGCATGAGCACCAAACAGATCAATCCATTGCTCAAAGATCCCGAGCACGAAAATGGTGCAATTACCCCGATTCTTACCCCATTCATGTTGCACACCTAGAATGGAAGATTCTGGTTCCTCGGTGTGTGAGAAACCCTCCGATCAGTGCCCGCCCGGCACCACGGACAAACAAAGACAGGCATGTCCACACGCGCCCGGCTATGCATCCGCGAGGTGGCACGGGAGCTTGAGGAAGACATGGAGCTCGGAGCCGAAGGGGATCTCAATGCCGCCGCGCCCTCCACAGGTAGCTTCCCACCGTCGTGCTCTCTCTCTCT